>NW_024386897.1:164593-396785 GCF_900408965.1 Simochromis diagramma | reverse complement strand
TAACTTGTTCCTTATGCTGTCTTGTTACTTAAAAAGAAATGATGAACTACTCCCCTCTGTCTGCAGGGAGCGAGCAGAGTTGTAAAACTACTGATGGTATATAGTGTACCATACCTTCATGAGTAATTATTAAACTGTACTGTACGCAAAAATAGTGTGTTGTTGTAAAAACGATGCAAAAAATGCAGTTAACAATAGAAGAGATATCATAATAATTCTTAAAGAAAGTCAATGTGTCACTGAGTACAGTTTCCTTCACCCATGAAAAGGCACTCAGGAACTGGTGCAAACTGAGAGGAAGAACTCTGGCATACACAAAGCCACAGCTAAATCAGAAGACAAGTCAACAACTTGTGTGATAGGCACAAGGCACAAGCGATGAACTGGTAAAGACGGGAAGAAGGTGTTATGAACTGATAAATCGAAATCTGAAATATTTTGTACATCACACAGTGGTTTTTCAATATGTGGCATCAAATGTCAGACATGTAGAACACGTGATGGGACTGTTGCCGGGCCCATCAAGTTGTTTTGGGATGAACTGGACAGAAGGTTAAAAAGCACCCAACAAGCGCTACCCATTTATGGAAACGTTTGCAGCAGAATTGGGAAGAAGCTTTTGAAGAACATCCCCAAAGTGGGATAAACGTTTCGTCACTTATCCAAATGACTTCTTCAGTCTCAGCTGTCTACAGGTTTGACCAATCTTATAAACAGTACATTTGCACAATGACTGAAGCTAGCTGAATGAACAATGAAATGTTTCTGCCACTGAAAATGCTTTTTCCAGATGAAGAAATCAACCTTTTGGGATTTACCTACCCAGATGACTGACCATGCATCAAGACCTTTCAAAGAATATTTTGTTTCCACTGTAGAAAGAATAACACTAGTGTGTTCAGCTGTCATAGGTGTCAAATAGGTTACTATTTTGATTTAAAAGTCTAGAATAAATTTTGATTACAAATGGATCCTGTGATTTTGTTTTTTAACCTCAGTTGTTTATTTGTTCTGTGCTTTCATTTCAAAATACAAAGACACATTAAACTGCTTGGGTTTCAGTAAGACTCTGGAAGAATTGGGGCTTTTGACCAGAGTGTGTATATATAGAGAAAATATATAAACTTCTGAGTAATATGTAAACATCTGTTTTCAAAAGAAAGAAGCTGCTGATAAAAACCACAGTTTTCAAAAAATTGTAATCAATAAACTGTAATAACAATAACTGGGGGTGAAGGCGGGTGGTTGGGGGGGTGCGGGGGCTCCATTCCAAACTCATTTATGGTGGTTCATTATTCTATTGTGAGAGTATAAATTCAGTTACAATATGACGGTAATAGAGAAAGAACTTCTAAATTTTAAAATTTCAAGATTATAATGAAATTTCAGCAGCAGTGTCAGTCCAGCAGACTGCAGAGTTTTCTCCAACTGATACCAGTCCAGCAGACTGCTGGCTGCAGTCCAGCAGAGTACAGGGTACAGTTCAGCAGGCTACAGTCCAGTATCTTATAAGCCCTGCTGTAAACAAACACATTTTTAAGATATTCTCATTTTTTAAAATGGAACACATATTTTGAGAAATATGAAAGGAAGATGAGCCGATGAGGTGTAACACCTGATCTTTCTCTAGTTTTAACACCTGATGCACTGGGTGCATTTTTAGGTAAATAGTTTGATATAACTTTGCTGTTTGCAGTTTTTAACATATTTTTTTTAAAAGATTACAGTTTATATTTGCATTTCAAGTTATAAAAATCATTTTTTTTAAACATGTATGTGATTTTTACAGTAAAAAATACACTTTTTCTACTTTTTTCTACTTGTATTTTTTTTTTAGATTGTTTGTGTTAATGCAGCATGTCAATGAACAAATAACTGTAAATTTAGACATTTGATGTTGTATGGAAAAGAAAGATACCAAACAAGGCAAGGCAAATAGTTTTTAAAGGTGAAATATAAAGGTAAAATCAAAAGTTGTCTGAAACAGCCAATTATAGCGTTATAGAGCAATGGACAAGCAACACAGCGAACATAAGAGGGCGACTTAAAATTTGCCTCTTCCATTCTAAGTTTCAAACCCCAAACCAATGAATTACAATCCAATTGGCTTTCCATACACAGCTGACATGTCAGACCTGCAGAGATGGGAAGTAACAAAGTACAAATACTTCGTTCCTGTACGCTGAAGTACCATGAACACAACGTATTACATTTTTGAAATTGTAGGGATTAGAAAGTACAGAAATTTGTTTAAAGTTGTTGGGGGGGGAGTAAAATTTTAAGTGGCAGGTATATCAGCAAGAACACAAGCTGTTTGTGTGCAGTCTGTCACATTCTGCAAGCTGAAGGTAAACCTGCTATATTTCCCAGAATGAGAGGGAACGTCACTCAGAGATGGAAAAAGCAGAGGTGATATTTAGAGGTAAGGACTGCTTAGTGGGAACTGAAAACATTTACATTTAAAACTTACATGCAATGTCTTCTTTTCTTAAAATCAGATTTTGTGTTTGTATATGATGATGATTCAGGGCATTGAAGATGATAACAGTGGGGATTATATTCTTAAACTTAGTTACAGCGCTTTCAGAAAGACATCTACTTTGATAAAGTCTACTCTTCACTGCTGTGTAATCAATTATTGTAAATGTTATCAGGAAATGATCAGACAGGAAACACTGTTAAATGTTCAGTTTCTTTGCCATATGTTAAAACAAGATCTAGAGTGTGATTAAAGTGGTGGGTGGGTTCTTTTACATTTTAATCTACTGTGGATCTCCTTTTGTGGTGTTCCTGATGGACAGTGTTGGGAAGGTTACTTTTAAAATGTATTCCACTACAGATTACAGAATAAATGCCCCAAAATGTATTTTGTAGCGTATTTCGTTACGTTACACAATGAAAGTAACGTATTCTGAATACTTTGGATCACTTAATATATTATCATGCTGTTTACAACTACATGAATGTACTATTGCTGTGTTATTTATTGCTATTACTGAAGGTTACTCGTCATACCAATACCAACTAGATTTTTAAATCTGAATATAAATGAGTAACAGTAGGTGGACATTAGGTAAGGCTGCACTTATTGCAGTGATCTCGTATAGAAAACTATTCAGCGCGTATATAAAACAGGTCTGCGACTCCGAACCGTAGTAAAGGGACCTCTGGCTAATACGTTGGGTCCGTGTTGGGCTCGTAGCCAAAAACTAGCTTTACTTTGTTGTGTGGGTCAACTTTTCTTGCGAGAGACAGAGAGAGGCGTTGAAAGGCTGCTCCAACGGAACTTATTGTTTCAGAGGAAAACACGAACACGGTGTACAGTCGAGTCTTAATAGCTTACTTACAACTGGGCTCGTCAGGCACTCTTCTTGGCTGCAGTGGTTATTATTATATTTACATGCTTCCAGCTCGTTTCTGCTCGATGACAACTCGTACTTTTCCTTTTTCTCCCTCCCTCGCTCACAGACATATAACAGGTATAGCAGTCCATTCTCCCTGCAGCACGGACTACACTGCCCATGAGGCTACATTCTTTAGGGTGATGCCTGTAACACTCTGCCTGTTGCCTTCATATTAAATCATTTAAAAAAATATTTCTTCACGTCATTATGAGACGAGAGATTGAGACACAGACATTAGAGCCTCTTAATGTGTGTTTTGTTTGGGTTTCCAACGGTGTGTAAGTACCAAAAATAGTAACTGTATTCTAAATACCACCTTTTTAAACGGTAACTGTAAAGAAGTACAGTTACTCATATTTTGTATTTTAAATACGTAACAGCTGTACATGTATTTCGTTACTTCCCAACACTGGCTGCAGCTGATGAAAACAGTGCATTGTGTTTGATGGAGGACTGAAGTGTGTGTCCAGCTGAGCTCTCTGTGTGCGCATATTTACAGATGCTGATAAACAAATGTTTGTCTTTGGACCCTGTTACTGATCAGGACCTGCTGTGTGTTTCCTGTCCACAGGTCTGGAAAGAGTCGCACTTCCTGCTGTGGTTCAGATGTTCAGCGTGTTGCTTTGTTTCTCACATGTTGGCTCAACAGTCTCTGCTGCTGTGGGCTGATGTCATGCAGCAATACAGCTGCTCAACATCTGGCCTTGTTTTGCTCCATCAGCAGATATTTGGCTTTTAGATCACATGATATTTGCATGCAGCCTTCAAAGACGTGTGGAGAATTTATTATTTCTTTGAAAGATTTTTTAGTGAATAACAGAAAAAAGAAAGTAAGAGAAATTTAATTCTATAAAACAGTAAAAATTCCACACACATGTAACTCACCACTGTGTGAACATCACAGGGGAGAAATCGTTTCTCTGAGTCAGAGATGAGTGTCAGTAACACAAAAGTAACACTCAGTGTCATGCAGTGACTTTTACACAACCAGATCACATGAACCAACTCACACTAAAACATGCATTTTGCTGCACTCTTTACACTTATTTCTT
Organism: Simochromis diagramma; assembly: GCF_900408965.1. Classification (NCBI taxonomy): domain Eukaryota; kingdom Metazoa; phylum Chordata; class Actinopteri; order Cichliformes; family Cichlidae; genus Simochromis; species Simochromis diagramma. The sequence continues at coordinate 392,329 of NW_024386897.1, read as the reverse complement.
TTCTTTCTGCTCTTTTATATATTTTGTAACAGAACAAAAAAATATTTTATATCAGCAGCAATTTTCCTCAAACTGCTGCATCACAGCTTTCATGCTCTGACCTCCATGTGAAATGAGATAAAAGCTCTTTATCAGTAACTTATACAACTTCTGGCAGGTTAATGTCTGAACTTTGGAGTGAAACACACCGTTAGTTAAAAGTCAAACAGCAACATTTGTCTCCTCCCCTCACGTCACTCAAATGCGACAAACCAGGAAACAGGAAGTTCTTCGTCCTCAGTAAAGAGAGACGCACAGACGATCAGACTGAGCTCAGACCAAACTAGCAGCTTCCTCTGAGTGAGTCCAGCTACAGGAGAGAAACGTGGAAAACTCCAACACTGCTGCTTCAAGCTGCTGACGCTCCACACACTGAATGTGAGTTTGAGCAAAAACACGACTCAAAGGAAGTTTCAGTGAAGGTGGTAGAGGAGGGAGGGGAGCCAGGACTGACTGTACTTCCTGTCTGCTGTTTTCAGCTTCACTCACAGACTCAATGGCTTCCAGATCAGAGGAGGATCTCTGCTGTCCGGTCTGTCAGCAGGTCTTCAGAGATCCTGTTATTCTGTCATGTAGCCACAGCTTCTGTAAAGACTGTCTGAATAGATGGTGGAGAGAGAGACCAACACACGAGTGTCCAGTTTGTAAGAGAAGATCTTCAAGGAATGATCCACCTTTAAATCGAGCTTTAAGGAACCTGTGTGAGTCGTTCTTACAGGAGAGAGATCAGAGAGCTTCAGAGGCTCTCTGCAGTCTGCACTCTGAGAAACTCAAACTCTTCTGTCTGGACCATCAGCAGCCAGTGTGTCTCGTCTGCTGTGCCTCAGAAAAACACACCAATCACAGATTCAGACCCATCAATGAAGCTGCACAACAACACAAGAAGGAACTTCAGGAAACTCTGGAGCCCTTAAAGAAGAAGTTAAAGGTTTGTGAAGAAGTTCAAGTGAAGTTTGATCAAACAGCAGAACACATTAAGGTCCAGGCCCGACACACAGAGAGGCAGATTAAGGAGCAGTTTAAGAAGCTTCACCAGTTTCTAGCAGAGGAAGAGGAGGCCAGGCTGGCTGCACTGAGTGAGGAAGAGGAGCAGAAGAGTGGGATGATGAAGGAGAAGATGGAGGCTCTGAGCAGAGAGATAGCAGCTCTTTCAGACACAGTCAGAGCCACAGAGGAGGAGCTGAGAGCTGAAGACGTCTCATTCCTGCACAACTACAAGGCTGCAGTGGAAAGAGTCCAGCGCTGCCCCCTGCTGGATGATCCACAGCTGCCCTCAGGAGCTCTGATAGACCAGGCCAAACACCTGGGCAACCTGACCTTCAACATCTGGAACAACATGAAGGACATGGTCTCCTACACTCCTCTCATTCTGGACCCAAACACTGCTCATCCAGAACTCATCCTGTCTGAAGATCTGACCAGTGTGAGAGAAGGAGAGAGGCAGCAGCTTCCTGATAATCCAGAGAGGTTTGATAATTACATCTCTGTCCTGGGCTCTGAGGGCTTTAACTCAGGGACTCACAGCTGGGATGTTGAAGTTGGAGACAGTACATGGTGGAGACTGGGTGTGTTAGAAGACTCTGTGAGGAAGGGAGACATAAAGTCTGGATTATGGAGAATAGGGTTTTACAAAGGTAAATACTCAGCACACTCACCATCAGCAGAATCTGTTCTCTCAGTCCAGAAGAAGCTCCAGAGGATCAGAGTGAATCTGGACTGGAACAGAGGAAAGCTGTCGTTCTCTGATCCTGATACTAACACACACATACACACCTTCACACACACTTTCACTCACAGGATGTTTCCATACATTCGCACTAATGGTCAAGCAAAGGTGTGTCCGTTGAAGGTGTCAGTGTCAGTGCAGCAGATGAGTTGAGGATGATGATGTTTCTAATGTTGTTTCCTGTCAGTGAGTTGAAGCTGTTAAACTGCAGCTGTCCTCCTGCTGCCTCGTTGTTCCAAAGCTCTTTGTTTCTCTTTTAGTTTCACTGTTTCTTTCTGTTTCTGCTGTCCACCTTTTCACATGGAAAATCATTTCACTGTTTCTCACTGAATGACTCCCCAAACTAGATTTGAAATTCTATCAAGTTTCTAATCATTACAAGTGATTCATGTTTCTATTTGATGTGTAAATGGAGATGATTTAGTTTGCTGGGATATGGACTGACATGTGTTGAATGGGAGGAGCAGTTTGTTGTTGTCTTCTTGTCTGTTTATGACAACAATAAATATGTTGTTGAAACAATGATTCATGTTTAACTCCATATATGAAATGTTTCTGATCTTTGAATTCTGTTTGATTAAAGACTTTCTTCATGACACAAATGAGATTTCAGTGTATTAATAAAACTAAATAAGCTCAGAGTTGAAAGGCTGGAGTATTATGTACGTGCTTCACTGTCAGGATCTTCAGGGGGATTCAAAGGGAAACATCAAACTGCTGTAATGAGATAAACTAGTTGGGCTGAACACACTTATCTGTAGTTTGTCTCCATCCAGGATCATCAGAATATAATGAACATGTGTGAAGAGCCACAAAATGCTGCTGCCCTCTCAGCATGATGAGCTCCAGCCTTTGTTAGCAGGACAACAGGAAACATGAGACAACTTTCAGAGACAGTAACCAACTGTGGCCACAAGATGGCAGCAGCTGATCTGAGATCCTTTATTGGACAGAACGACTCTGCTCTGTGACGTCATCAGAGAGACGGCCTTCACTCTGATAGATCTGACGTCATGTCTGCACTGCGATGATGAAAGCTGATAAACACATTGTTATTTATCCATGAAATCACCTCTGTCCTCTCAAGTGTAGCTGTTTACAGAGCTGAAGAAGTCCTTCATCATCAAAACAGACAAACATGTTTCCTGTATTAAGTGACGTCATCCTCACTCTGACCTCTTACATACATTCTGTTCAGTTTTCCTGCTGTAAGAAATAAACTGTGTGAAAATAGAAATGCAGGGAAACATCCATTAATCACAGCTGAGCCGTTTGTTTCTGACTCACATTCAATGAGGCTTCAGGTGTAAATACCTCAGAAGTGTTTGTGAGTTCAGTAGAACCAGACCCAGTCGACCATCATGGCCTCCACAGCACTACACAATGCAACAGAAAGGCCTTCATCATCTGCTGAACCACCTCTGAACCACGACGCTCTCCCTGCATCTAAAAGCTGTTAGTCAGGATGAGATGCTGCTGTGATCGCTCACAATTTACCTGTGAGACCTTTGTAAATATTGTCTTTGTTTCTGAAGGAAACACCTTTAGTCTGTTTGTATTTGGAGTGCAGATCTGGGCGTCCATCACTTTAACCTGCACACGTTTAGTTATTGAGTGTAGTTGATGTTTGGCAGCATTTTATAAGTGACAGTTCATGAACGGTGAAGGAACAGAGGACGCCTGACCATCCTACCTGTGTCAGTAAGAAGACTTTCATCACAACTTCACAACTTAACACAACTGAAACCTGAATCCAGTGTTGCATAGTTTACTAACAGTGTGTGCTGACACTGAAGTTAGCAGTTTGTTTCCTAACAGCTGCTGGGAAAGAAGAAACAGGAAAACATGGCAGAGGCAACTGTTTCTGTTAGTTTCTGTTAGTTGGACACTGCTAGCACGGGGCGCCTCCAAAAACGCAAAGCAGGAGATGAAGCATCGCTGAATATGTTTCCAAACCAACTTCATTCTAAGCCAAAGACTAGAAAATATGGTGAAGCAAATCTTCCCTTTGGCTTCACCTGCACAAGTGCCGAGGTAGGTCTCCCTGCAGGATTGGTTTTCCCTTCGTCGGGAGCAGCGCTGGGCTGTTTAAATCACAGACAAACAGGATCCCACATTCTTGATTTTTAGTTCACAAACACTTGTTGTAATGACTAACTACTCCTGACATGTTGGAGATGTTTGCTCTTTATACAGTAAAGTTACAGCGGGATACAAATAATATCAGGCTGATCCTGCCACGATTTGTTCCCTCGGTTCAAATCACAGACAAACAGGATCTCACAGCTGTTTATGTTTTTAAACCCATTTTGCACAGAGAGGCATTTTTTGGGAAATTTATTGATAGCAATGTTGAATATTATTACACAGGAAAAAAACAACTACAGTAAAATAATCACATCGTGACGCCTCTGTCTTTGTAAAAGGAGGGACAGTAACTATGTGTAAAACCTGCAGACAGTCAGATTAACAGTATTTTGTCTCTATCTGCCATTCTGCAACTCATCTCACGTTGCGTGACGAACTCTGTATTCCTCGTCCACACGTAAACGCAAAAAAGGAGTTTTAAAAAAGCTCAGTTTTCTGTGATTTTAAACACCGTTTACGTGGACGCAACAGCTGCGTTTTCAAAAATACCCGTGTAGGTGCGGACGTAGCGTAACAGAGTTAGTAGTTTATTTTCTTACTACCTGTAATTTATTGCAGATTACTTGTATTTGCTTAATTGTTTACTAAATGTTTGAGTTGTGAAATAAACTGCAATGGAGCAAAATATGGGTGTGTGTGGTTGGAGGATGTGTTTGTGCGCGGGGGGGGATTTTTCTTGTAAAACAAAGGGGGGCCCAGCAAAAAAAGTTTGGGAACCACTGGTTTAAACGATGTTAGCACAGAAATATTAGCTTCTGTCATGACTGATGAAGTTACTAGTTAATAAAGTTTCCAGTAAAGTGATTAATCACAGCCACAGATTGACAGCAAATATCTCGATTAGCTTCAGTGCATCTGTAATAAATATGTGCAAGTTTCAGTGCTTCGTTTAAACTGTATGATACTTATACTGACCCAGGGTCAGTGTAAAATACAATCCTAGCTGTGTGAACAAAGCCTGGCTCCTTTAATCCTGCATGACAAACCTCAGGATGCAGGTTATTATTACTCTTTCCTGCTGGCACACCTGTCACACCTGAGAGTCAGCTAGAAACTTACAGTGACGTGGACATCATGCAAAGACTGCCAGACTCTGTAATACTGCAAATGATCAGTGACTCAGGTTATCACTAAACTTTAAACGGTACCTCTGTGTCTCTGTGTGCTGAACATTTAGGATTGAGTCAGGCTGCATCAGCTGAAGCTGTTATTTGTATATATCAGTATTTTTTATTCAGGTGTGGGGAAAATACGTAAGACTGCAGTGAAGCGATGCACCAGATTAATCCCTGGCCAAAGGTATCGTACTTAAATCAGACTACTGATCCAGCCACATCAGCCTTTTGTGAGGTCTGTTTAAAGTTGACTAAAAGTGAACTGCAGGTTCCTGAGAGGTGGACTGTGAGCACAGAAACACATGTTCATACATACAGCTGCAGCAAACTTACATTTATTTTAAATAGATTTGTTACTCTGATGTCTGTCTCTGTGTTAGTCCTCTGACAGACTGGTGACCTGTCCAGGTGTGCTCTACCTATGACTACTGGGACAGGCTCGAGCCTCTGTAATAGAATTTTTCTGATATTCTCACTTAAAGTATTTAAGTGCTTATGCATATGCTTAGTTGTGACACTGTTATAGACTGTTCAGTGAAAGTTTCTAAAACTAGATGAACTTACTTCAGCGTCAGCAGTTTGAGAAAACAACTCCCTTTACAGGTGCTGATAAGGCCAAGGGCACAAAACAGCTTAACCATTGATCCGTTGAAGTGTGGTAGGATCAGTTTGTAACTTCCTCCCTCTTCCTTGGAATGCATAAAGGAGTAGGAGCACCACTTCTGTGGCAGCGCTGACATGACTGAACTGTGATGTTTGATGTGTGTTGGCGCAGTAATAAATAGCTTGATCACAGCTCTTTCTGTGTTGCAGACTTTATTTAAAAAATTCCACGACACCCCCCCCCCCCCCCTCCCACTGTGAACATGAATTGAATATTCAGAAGACATTTGTTTAAATAGTTCTACAAATCTGAGCTGTTGGTGTGTCCTTGGATTGTGTGGTAATAATATTAGAGCCTGCAATCTTTCTTACTGAATCTCTACTATGAGTCATGTTACCTGAGATTAATTCTATGTTTACCTGTCAGCCTGGACGAATGTGCTGTGTGAAGAATGTAAATCAAATCAGATTCAATTCAATTCAATTCAATTTTATTTATATAGCGCCAAATCACAACATAAGTCGCCTCAAGGCGCTTCATAGATACAGAGAAAAGATCAGATCTGAACTGCGTACATTTAAGGAGCCTGGTCATATTTAATTGTAATATGAACCAATGATTTTCTGATTGCTGATTCCAAGAGAGTCTTTGTGGAAATCCTGTTTTTGTCATTTTAATTCTCTTCTCTGTTTCCCAGAACAGTTCTCCACAGTCACTGTCCACATGGGTCAGTGGGACCAAGAAGCACTCTGCTAATGTGGGACTCTGACCAGCAACATCCAGCAAGACCCAGACAGCGTTTTCTATCTCCCAGCTGGAGTTCTTTGTTTGTCTGTGATGGAGAGTCAGATTTTTGTTGAGCTTCACACTTTCAGAGGTAAGTCAGTTTGCAGAGATCCCTCCCACCCTGGCTTTTATGTGCTAGATTTCTGTTGACATATGAATCAGTCAAATGAGGCAGGTAGTGTTTATTGTGTAAACAGATGGGTTTAGAATTTAGTAACAATTTTCTGTAAGCTAAGCTCTGCTTCTAAAATAAATATTTTCATGAAACACTGACAGATGATCACTTGCCACACATTATTTCAGGGTTCAACAGTCTTGGTCCTAAAGCCTTATACTGGATAAAGGATAGATACATTCATAGTGCTTCCACAATGAGTGAAACGAGTATGGTTGCCAAGTGAAGAACGAAGAAAATGGAAAATCAAGTAAATGTTAAAGTTGACACAATGTACAGCAAGATAAGGTGTGAGCTAATCCGAAGTTTAGGTGTGGCAACAATTACAATAGTTCTGCTGGAGGATTCTTCCTCTTAAAAGGGGATTTTTCCATCCCACTGTGGTTAAGCATTTGCTCATAGGGGATCAAAGGGTTTTGAGGGTTTGTGTCTAACACTGTGGGGTCTTTAGCCTTTTGTTAGGTTAGGTACAGAGTTTTTGGCGTTTTCTTCACCAGCCTCCTTTACTGGTGAAGAAGGTGGCACCCAGCAGGACAAAAAAAAGCCTTGTAAAGGCCAGATGAACTCAAATTGAGACAACTGCTAACATGCAACAGCATCCGCCCAGGGTAGTAGTTGGTTAACTGCATTTGCGTCCTTGTTCCCAGTGATGCTCATATCATTCTCCTCATTCCTAAACTCTGCCTCCTCAATGGAAGACATGTCAGTGGGTTTAAGTATTCCTTCGTCTGCCTTGTCTTCAGTTGAGGTCCACAGTGCCCTGGCTCAGTTTATACCCTGTGAGTGGAGCACTTGTTTGCCCTTCTGAGTCACTTGACTATTTGTCAGAATTGCTTTGAGGCAGACCAGAAGTCTTTTTCAATTGCCTCACTGAGCTCACAAGAGGCCACATTAAGCTTGTCCAGTACCTATTAACTGCTTCTCTATGCTAACCAAGGACTCCTGAAAGGACTTCTTCTTCAGCTTGATGGCTCCAGAACAAAACCTTGGCAATCAACAACCGCACGCTGCTGGTTGTCAGAACCCCTGCCGGGATAATCACCTGGCCAAAGGAGACAATAGAAGCCACTAACACCAAGACAACAAGCTCCTTACAATGCATGGAGGGTTTCACCCCAAAGTCCAGCACCTTGAGACTATAAACTAAGCGAAGAGATGAAGGCCCAGGACTGGTGAGTGACAGAACCGCTATCTAGGATGAAAACAACAAAGAACCATTAGGAAGTACATCAGGAAGATGACGACAATTGATCATGTGCTTAGAGAATACCTCAGGCAGCAGAAAGCCAAGAAAGAAGAGGAGCAGAAGCTGTCATGGAAGGACAGATTTCTGCATAGTACGTGCAACCGGCCTCATAGGATACCCCACAGTTACCAAGTTCAGAGTTTCCTCCAGTGACAGTCTTGGTTCTGTGACAACTGAGCTCTTAAGGACGTAGTCAGCTGCTGATTGGACACCAAAGACGACACTGTCTTTGTTCAGTGGACGTACTTCAGACTGGAATCAGTCAAACATGTTTTGACTGCAAACATTTCACTTCAAATCAAATCAAATCAAATCACTTTTATTGTCACATCACATGTGCAGGTACATTGGTACAGCACATGTGAGTGAAATTCTTGTGTGCGAGCTTCACAAGCAACAGAGTTGTGCAAAATACAATAATGTAAACAAGCAAAATACAAGAATGGCTACATCTGAAACTAATAAATATATGTACAATATATAATAGTATATGCATTTCTGGATGTGTATACTAAATATTTTTCTACGTGTGTGTGTGTGTGTGTGTGTGTGTGTGTACACATATTTTACAAATTAAATAGAGTAAACAATAAATAAAATATATAAAATAAATAAAATAAAATATACAGAGCGAGACATGTGCAAAACAGTGGCATTACTGTACAGTATGGAGTGCATAATGTTAAAGTTCCAGTAGTGAAGCTGAGGTGTCTATGACGTGTTCAGCAGTCTGATGGCCTGATGGAAAAAGCTGTCTCTCAGTCTGCTGGTACGGGACCGGATGCTGCAGAACCTCCTTCCTGATGGAAGTAGTCTGAACAGTTTATGGCTGGGGTGACTGGAGTCCTTGATGATCCTCCCCGCTTTCCTCAGGCACTGCTTCCTGTAGATGTCTTGGAGGGAGGGAAGCTCACCTCCAATTATCCGTTCAGAGCACCGCACTACTCGCTGGAGAGCTTTGCAGTTGTAGGCGGTGCTGTTGCCGTACCAGGTGGTGATGCATCCAGTGAGGATGCTCTCAATGGCACAGTGATAGAAGGTCCTGAGGATGCGGGGGCTCATGCCGAATCTTTTCAGTCTCCTGAGAAAGAAGAGGTGCTGCCGCGCCTTCTTCACTGTTTTGTTTGTGTGTACTGACCACGTAAGATCCTCAGCCAGGTGTACGCCAAGGAACCGGAAGCTGCTCACTCTCTCCACAGCAGCGCCGCTGATGGTGATGGGGGTGTGTACTTCTCTGCACCTCCGGAAGTCCACTATCAACTCCTTTGTCTTTGCGACGTTGAGGGTGAGATGGTTGTCTTGACACCAGTGGGTCAGGGCGCTGACCTCCTCCCTGTAAGCTGTCTCATCACTGTTGGTGATAAGACCCACCACTGTAGTCTCGTCCGCAAACTTCACAATGATGTTGGAGTTGTTAGTGGCTGTGCAGTCGTAGGTGTAGAGTGAGTATAGGAGAGGGCTCAGTACACACCCCTGTGGAGCACCAGTGTTCAGTGTGACGGGGGATGAGGTGATGCTGCCCAGTCTGACCACTTGGCGTCTGTCAGACAGGAAGCTAAGGATCCAGCTGCAGAGGGAGCTGCTCAGTCCTAGATCCTGCAGTTTCCTGTCCAGCTTCGAGGGAACGATGGTATTGAATGCTGAGCTGTAATCTACAAACAGCATTCTCACATACGTGTCTCTCTTCTCCAGGTGTGACAGGGCAGTGTGTAGTGTCAGGGCTATGGCATCATCAGTGGACCTGTTGTGGCGGTATGCAAACTGTAGAGGGTCCAGTGAGTCGGGTAGTGCAGAGCAGATGAAGTCCCTGACCAGCTTCTCGAAGCATTTGCTTACGATGGGGGTCAGGGCTACAGGTCGCCAGTCGTTCAATGAGGAGATGGTGGAGGATTTGGGTACAGGGACGATGGTGGCCATTTTGAAGCAGGCTGGGACTACAGACAGAGAGAGGGAAAGGTTGAAGATGTGCGTGAACACTCCAGCCAGCTGAGCCGCGCATGACTTGAGGACGCGGCCGGGAATCCCGTCCGGACCAGTAGCTTTGCGTGTGTTCACCTTCCTGAAGCACCTCCGCACATCCTCCTCAGACACAGTGTGCGCACTGATGTCATCCGCGGTGCGCACACTGTCCGGTCTCATGGTGTTCGCTGTGTCGAATCTAGCGTAGAATACGTTTAGATCCTCACACAGAGAGGCCGTGGTCTGCGGTGTGCTGGTTTTCCCTCTAAAGTCTGTGATCGTGTTTAGTCCCTGCCACATACTCCGAGGGTTGTCAAACTGTTGCTCCACCCTGTCCCTGTACTCACGTTTGGCTGCTTTGATCGTCTTCCGGAGTTGGTAATGTGCGTGTTTGTAGTCCGATGTGTTCGCGGAGGCAAAGGCGGTGCTCCGTGCCGCCAGTGCCGCGCGAACATCTCCGTTAATCCAGGGTTTTTGATTTGGGAAGGATTTAACTGTTCTGGATGGGACGACATCTTCCACGCATTTCCTGATAAATCCGCAGACTGAGTCTGTGTACTCGTCAATGTCCCTAGCAGCCACGTGAAACATTTCCCAGTCCGCGTGATCAAAACAGTCCCGCAGCGCAGACTCCGATTGGTCCGTCCAACAGTGCACCGCCCTCCGGGTTGGAGCTTCCTGTTTCAGCTTCTGCCTGTAGGCGGGCAGGAGCAGGATGGAGCGGTGATCTGATTGGCCGAATGGGGCGCGGGGGAGGGCTTTGTACGCATCCCGGAAAGAGGTGTAGCAGTGGTCGAGTAGCCGGTCTCCACGGGTGTTAAAATGGATGTGTTGGTGGAGTTTGGGTGAGACTTTCTTCAGGTTTCCCTTATTAAAGTCTCCGGCTGTGATAAACGCTGCCTCTGGGTGTGCGGTTTCCTCGCTGCTGATCGCGCTGTACAGTTCCCTGAGTGCTCGGTCAGTGTCGGCTTGTGGGGGAATGTAAACAGCCGTAATAATCACTGCTGTAAATTCCCTCGGTAGCCAGAATGGCCGGCACTTAATCATCAGGTACTCCAGGTCCGGTGAGCAGAAGGATTTGACCGGGTGCACGTTCGCATAATCACACCAGCTGTTGTTGATCATGAAACATACACCACCGCCTCTGCTTTTCCCAGTAAGATCCTGTGACCTGTCCGCGCGATGCACGGAGAACCCCGGTAGTTGTATTGCGGAGTCCGGTACCTTGTCCGATAGCCAGGTTTCTGTGAGGCAGATCACGCAGCAGTCCCGCATCTCTCGCTGGAATGAGATCCGTGCCCGAAGCTCGCACAGCTTGTTCTCCAGAGACTGCACATTAGCCAGTAATAAACTGGGTAACGGTGGTCTGTTAGTGCACCGTCTCAGTCGAACCAGAACGCCAGATCTTCTCCCTCTGCGTCGGCGTTTGCGGCCTCCAGGGCCAGAGAACAAAGGCGTCTCAGGTGAGATGAATGGGGGGTTTGCAAACGGAGCGTCCGTGTTGCAAAACTTCATCCAGTCAAAGAAAATGTTCTCAGAGTTGCTCCTCCTGTCTGTACAGCTCATGTTGTGTTTTGTTTTCCTCTCAGTTCCCCAGGTGGAGGTGGATTCAGGAGTGGAGTCTGTCTGGCTGCCCTACAAAACTGTAGATGACTTCCTAAAAGACCCTAAAGTGGTGTGGAGGGACAGTTCAGACAGGAAGGTTCATGTGTATCAGAACATCTCTGAGCCTTATGTAACACCCCTTTCAACACTTGGGATACAGATTTAAATGGTTACCTGTGTGTTGGGCCAATAGCTGAGGTTCAACTACTGGAGCAGAGTGGATGACTAATGAAACGCTCAGAGAACTTGGTTTGATCAATTTGTATTCACAATTAAAGAATCTCACATACATACATTGAAAACAATAACAGTACATGAAAGGAAAAATTGGGCCCAAGTCACGGAAAATAATAAACAAAACACACACACCCCCGGGGGATTTGACTCAGTCTCTCTCTCTCGTGTCAGCCGACACCCTTAAGTGTGAGTCCAGCAATGAGGATTCTCCTTGCAGGATGTGCAAAGGAGGAATGAAGTGCAAATCTGTCCTACCACTTAAGTAGAGTTTGTACAGTTCACAGTTCGTCCAAAGAATTTAGTTTTCTTCTTAAAACAATCATCTCAAGGATCCTGGAGGGGTGGCTCGCCATCTTTGGACTGGATCATCACTGAACTATACTCCCAAGTAAAAAACCTGACCTGTATAACACAGTCAGAATAACATTCAAAAATCTATATTTAGTCATTTATACAAATATCCGTTTCGTTCATACATACTAACAAATTTGCATTTTACCTTTCCAGTATACAGAAAGAACGACAGAATATTCCAAAACATAGACAATGATAACTTCTTACCAAAGTAACCAACAAAATGGGCTCTCCTGGAGCTTCAAAATGGCGATGGTGAAGCGTTGTAGCACAACTACAAAGAGACATAATCCCATTTTCTTTAAACTGTATTCACCTCACAATGAACACAACTAAGGATTGATATTGGAACATATCAACATCTACAGCATACATATGACTTACAATCTTTACATGCATCGTCATAGGAAGCTAACAAACTCTAACATACAGTTTAATCCTTACAATCATATCTGTGAAGGTTCTCTGTCATCCAGGTCAAAATGTCCAAAATGTGAACATCCTCTTTCCTCTTTCGAGGATGCCAATGTTCACATTTTGGACAGAGAGGACAGATGGTTTGAAAGAGGAGTGAAAGAAGCCATCTATGTCCACTGTGAGCGACCATCTTTGAACAGAGGCGGGGGTTTACGACACCAACTCTCTGCCAACTATAATCCAGTTTTGAGATCCCTTCCCAGACGCCTTAACGCCCACTCACATCCTGGGCCATCTGACCTCAGGAATTCGCATGATAAGGTGGGGCCAGGTTTCACAATGAACACACCCGAAACTCTGGCTGATTGGGACCCACGCCCAGTTTCACACCTTGGCTCAGGCGATTAGAGGATCATCAGGGGGTCCTTTTGTCCCTCTGTGGGGGGTCACTCCCACTAGGTTTATATCTGGGACTCTCCACCATTTGACCTTAGAACTGAAGAAGCTTCTCGGATGAGAGGTGAAACGTCTTCAAGCAACTTATAGAAGTCCAGACGCTTTTCTTTGCAAGCTCCTTTGCCTTACAATCATACATGTACAGCCACATGGCTAATAGCAATAGCCACGATAGCCGCTAGCATGTCATCGTTAGTGGCTTAAACTCACAATATTCTTGTTCACAACAAATTAACTCACCCAGAAGAATCCGAGCAGTTACAAACTCCTTTCTGGTTAACGACAATTTCCAGATAGTTTATTTCCACCGTACAATCAGACTGAATAAAAACAACCACGCTTTCCACTTGGAAAAAATGGACTTTTCTTCCTCTCCCTCTTTCCTGATATCCATAGCTGCTATGCAGTGAACGGCAGGAGGCGGTACTTCCCCCTGTATACTTCAAGGACCATCAGGACATTATAGACATCTTCTATTTTATTAATTCTCAACAAAATAATTTAACTTAATAAAACTTAACAGTGAACTCAAAATACTAACATCACTCATAACACACTAAAACCCTTAGTAACTCTCCAGGGTTACACTTAAGAACAGGACCAGGTTTACAGAGACCGAACAAAGATGAATGAAAACTTCCTGCAAACCGGAGACCTCAGTCTGAACCTGAAATACCCCACAGATGGAGATAACAACACCTACATCTGCACCGTCTACAGCAGGGAGGGAAAAACCCTGATTAAGAAACAAGTGGAGCTGAAAGTCAAAGGTCAGAACATAATTACTTTTCACCTGTATTTCATGTGATACATGATACATAAGTCCAGAAGCTTTTCTTTGCAAACTCCTTTGACTACGATGACCTGGATGACTGAGAACCTTCACAGACAATAGTAACTGACAATTAAATGCTGGGAGGTGTATAAACACTTGCTTCATAGGACACCCCTCAGCTCTGTGTCAGAGTGGACCCAGTCAAACATGTTTTCAGTGCAAATATTTCACTTCATCCGGTCAAAGAAAATGTGCTCGGTGTTCATGCTGCTGTTTTTACAGCGCACATTGTGCTTTGTTTCCCTCTCAGTCCCAATTGTGGAGGTGGAGCAGTCGGGGGTGGAGTCTGTCCAACTCCCCCTTCAAATAAAAGTTAACCTGCCTAACGACTCGAAAGTGGAGTGGGTGGACAGTTCATACAGGATGCCCTACGTGTATCAGAACAACTCTGACCAACCTGAAGAACAGGACCGCCGATACAGAAACCGAACAGAGATTAATAAAGACCTGCTGATAACTGGAGACCTCAGTCTGACCCTGAAACACCCCACAGAGTGGGACAGAGGCCCCTACACCTGCACAGTCTACAATAAGGAAAAAATCCTGATGAGGAAACAAGTGGATCTGAAAGTCAGAGGTCAGTGCTGCAGAGTGTGTGTGTATCTGTGTGTGTGTGTGTGTGTGAGAGAGAAATCCAAGTTTCATGGGATCTGCTTGAACTTGATTCTTATATTATATAGATCAGTGGTTCCCCGGTGGTGAGCTGTGAAAGTCCAACTAGGAGGAGGAGTTGGCCGTCCGACTGCGGTCTGGAGTGTGGGGCCTCCCTGCTGCTGCGGAGTCGGGGCGGTCTGCCTCCCCCCACCGCAGGGAAAAGGGTAACACCACCTGGGTCTGGGTGCAGTTCCCCCCTCCAGGGGCAAGGGTACCTAGACCCGGTTCGTAGAGTACGCTTGGGGAGTGTGATCGTGTGTACAGCGTCTCTTTATGTCTGTCTCCACGTTGGTTGAGTGTGGAGTAAGTGCATATGAGAGCATGAGGGTGGGAATGGATGTTTGTATATGTGTGTGCCTGTATTTCTGTGTCTATATGTCAGGTTGGGTGTCAGGCGCCACCTCTCTGGGGACATCTCAGGCCCTCCAAGGTTTGGAGGCCTATCTCCCCCTACCACCACTTCCCCTGCCAGTGGCGGACTCCCTCAGACATCGGTGCGTTGGTGGTTCTTTGTGTCCGGGGATGGGCGTCCAGGTACACACCGGCTCACTCCTTGGCGGCCGCTTATCGGGGCCTGGAGCCTGGGGCTCGCTCGGGGCACTTCGGAGGTGGGGTGCCCCCGGCCTCTCGGCCTGGGGCTCGGTCACTCAGGCACGGCTGGCTGCCGGCGGAGCTCACGGGCGCGTCACTGCAACTCCCCCTGGCTTCTGCTCCGCGGCTGCTGAGTGAGCCCTCATCTGGGACTCTCCTCAGCTCTTTCTGGGACAGTGGCGCGGCTGCCCCTCTGTTGGTCTTCCTTGGTCTCTTGTGTTCTGGGGGCCTCTGGATGTCTGGAGTTTTGATCTCCTCCATACCTGCTTCATACCCTGGAGGACGGGGCTGTGGCCCCCCCACACCCTCTAGCAGATCATTACATGAAGGAACCTTTTGAAAAAACAAGCGCGTCCATGCTCACAGGTGTACACACGGGTGATCACACCCACAAACTACACCCTTTTTGGCTCCTACCTCAAAGCACACTGTGTGCTGTTGATCTTATGTGCTGCACAATAATGTTTAATATTTAGTATTTACTGTCATATTCCCATATATCATTGTGATGTTGTTTATTCTATTACTCTTGTTCTCTTTTTTCTTTCTCAGCAGGTGATCCAGGTGATCGATATATGCATTTTTTTTTTTTTTTTTTTTTTTTCTGCTCATTCTGTTGGTTTTTGTTTTTTGCCCTTCTCCCCCGTCCCTCGTCTCAGCTGTTTCTCTTTCCCTCTTTCTTTCTCCCCTTCTTTCCCCCAGTCAAGTCTGTCCCGTATTCAGTAAGTGAAAATAAAATAAACAATAAAAGGTGAATCAAATGGACCATTACGGCAAGGCTGGGATGGTCAATTTGGTAAAGTAAATCCGTTGGGCATCTTTCTTTGCCTTTAGACAATAATTCTGATGGCAAAAGAGCCAAACGGGACAGGCAAAAAAAAAAAAAAAAAAGGAAGTCCAACTCTGACAACCAGATCTTACCTACACCTATTGCAGCATAACTAAGGGAGGATTCAGGGTCACCTGGTCCAGCCCTAACTATATGCTTTAGCAAAAAGGAAAGTTTTAAGCCTAATCTTAAAAGTAGAGATAGTGTCTGTCTCTCCAATACAAACTGGAAGCTGGTTCCACAGAAGAGGGGCCTAAAAAGTGAAGGCTCTGCCTCCCATTCTACTTTTAAATACTCTAGGAACAACAAGACCTTTTATGTGAGAAGGATTTTAGGTAGTGTTGGGAAGGTTACTTTCAAAATGTATTCCACTACAGATTACAGAATACATGCCCCAAAATGTATTTTGTAACGTATTCCGTTACATTACTCAATGACAGTAACGTATTCTGAATACTTTGGATTACTTAATATATTATCATGCTTTTTACAACTACATGAATGTACTATTGCTGTGTGAATTATTACCATTACTGAAGGCTACTTGCCATACCAATACCAACTAGATTTTTAAATCTGAATATAAATGAGTAACAGTAGGTGGACATTAGGTAAGGCTGCACTTTTTGCAGCGATCTCGTATAGAAAACTATTCGGCACGTATATAAAACAGGTCTGTGGCTCCGAACCGTAGTAAAGGGGCTTCTGGCTAATATGACGGGTTCTGTGTTGGGCTTGTAGCTGAAAACTAGCTTTAATTTGTTGTCTGGGTCGACTTTGCTAGCGAGAGACAGAGAGAGGCATTGAAAGGCTGCTCCATTGGAACTTATTGTTTCAGAGGAAAACACGAACACAGCGTACAGTCGAGTTTGAATAGCTTACTTACAACTGGGCTCATCAGGCACTCTTCTTGGCTGCAGTGGTTATTATTATATTTACATGCTTCCAGCTCGTTTCTGCTCAGCGACAACTTGTACTTTTCCACTCTCCTTTTTCTCCCTCCTCGCGCTCACAGACACATAGCGGGTATGACAGTCCATTCTCCCTGCAGCACGGACTACACTGCCCATCAGGCTACACAGCAAAATCTCCAGTGTTAAATTAACACTGGAGAGTGTCTATATGGGTCCACACCTCTGAGTGTTAAATACAACACTGTTGAGTGTTAAATTAACACTTTTGACAGTGTTATATGTTTAAAAGTAACCTAGTCAGTTTTGAAGATTAACAATGGCTAACACTGAGCAGTGCTGGTTTTCTAACACTGGAATATTTCTAACATTTTGAGTTATTTTCCAGTGTTAGAAAATCAGCACTGCTCAGTGTTAGCCATTGTTAATCTTCAAAACTGACTAGGTTACTTTTAAACATATAACACTGTCAAAAGTGTTAATTTAACACTCAACAGTGTTGTATTTAACACTCAGAGGTGTGGACCCATATAGACACTCTCCAGTGTTAATTTAACACTGGAGATTTTGCTGTGTACATTCTTTAGGGCTATGCTTGTAACACTCTGCTATTGCCTTCATATTAAATTAAATAATTTTTTGAATAATGATTTTTTTCTTTCTTCACATCATTATACGGGCTGCAAGTAGAGGTGACATGGGCCGCGAGATAGAGACACAGACATTAGAGACTCTTAATATTGTTTTGTTTGGGTTTCAACCGGCGTGGATTTGCCAAAAATAGAGATGGCATAGCCTAACATACGAAACAGGAAAAGACCGCCGTGTAATCCATTCATTTCAACAAAGTAACTGTATTCTGAATACCACCTTTTTAAATGGTAACTGTAACAGAATACAGTTACTCATATTTTGTATTTTAAATACGTAACGGTACATGTACTCTGTTACTCCCCAACACTAATTTTAGGTAACAAGTAGAGTAGAAGGAGTAGAAAAACAAATCTGAATGCTTAATGAACATGCATGGATGAGAGGGAGATTTAGAACTTTTGACTCTAATAAACATCATCAAAGCATTAAATGAGTGAAAGAACATGGAGGAACATTTAGGGAACAATGTAAAGGTAAAAACAAAATGCTGAGCTTCAGGTTCAAACGCAATCCAATGAACCATTTAGTGTTACAAAAAAAGCTCAGTTGGAGCAGACAGTCTGGTATATTTAGCTCTAAATGTGTGTAACAATTCAGCAGACAGTCTGATCCAGTTTGGATCTCCTGAAGAAGTCTGGATGTGGATCATGGAACCAATCCACCCAGTGATTCAGTTTGTTTGGAGGAAGCAACTCATCTGAGGTTCATGTGATCATCAGCAGCTTTCAGCTGAGCTGATTTGGATTCATTGGGAATAAACGAGGCTCCTTCTCACATGAGCTGGTGATGTGAATAAAGTTTCCCTTGACTGATCAGTTTTCACAGGCGCTTGACTAGAAATGATCAGCTTTATTGATTCAACAGAGTAGCTGGGACAGAAATGTAGAGATGAGTGGGAACTTGGTGATGATGCTGCAGAAACAATGAGACTTTGATTTGAAGAAAATTTCTGTGGCTTCAGGTTGAAGATGTGTTTTAAATGCTGTATAGAACTATAAAAACTAAGGACAACTCGTTCTTTTCTAGAAGTAAGAAAAAAAAGATCCTGTTTCAAGAACAGATGAGTTCAAATCGATGATCCTTTTTAGAAAAGCAGCAGATGGCAGGTGACAGGAGACATTACTGTGAAGGAGCACATGGACAGAAACATGACTGACTCAGATCGTCTCCAACAGCTTGAAAACCTGCTTTGCTTTTCTACATTTCTGTCCTGTTACCTTCTGCTCTGATCTGCTTCTCTCCTTCAGCTTTTTGTACAACTCTGAAACCTGCTGTCATCTGTTTAGCTCACGGTGTGTTTGTGTCTTCTCAGTCTGTCAGGTGGAGGTGGAGAAGGGGGCAGAGTCTGTCCAGCTGCCCTTCAAAACCACAGAAAACCTGCCTGAAGATGTTAAATTGAAGTGGAGGGACAGATACAACAGGAAGCTTCACGTGTATCAGAACGGCTGGAGGGCTGAAGAACAGCACCAGGTTTACAGAGACCGAACGAAGATGGATGAACACCTGCTGAAAACTAGAGACCTCAGTCTGACCCTGAAACACCCCACAGTGAGTGACAGTGGGAGATACAACTGTGTAGTCGAGAGCAGGAATATCTACAGATACAAAACAGTGCTGCTTAAAGTCAAAGGTTTGTTTATTTGTTTCTATCTGACTGTCTTGTGTGTTGTGTGTAGGGAGAGTTCAGGTCCAGGATGGGGGACATCAGGAACAGAAAGCACTCAGTTTAACTGAGCTCCACTTGTTGGAATGATGTTTAAAAAGTTTGATCTTGTCTGTTAGGCTTCCAAAGTGACGCTCTGCTGCTGTTTTCTTGAAAATCGTGACACCACAGACACTTTATTTAAATCAACAAATAAATTAGTCTTTCCGAGAGCATCAAGTCTTCTCATGACAACAGCAAAAATAAGCAAACAAAAATCTAGTTTTACTCTGGTCAACAACAAGTAGGAAAACCTGCGATTTATCAAACTTACACAGTAGCCGAGACGTCGTTTTATTGGTGATACTCTATCGTCCTGTTTCTAGTGTTTAATATATTTATTATTTTTCACAATGAAATACAAAAGTACAAAGCATAAAAAAATATAAGAGAAGGATTAAAATAAAAACCCACCCTAACAAACAACACCCGTTTGCTGTCAAGTAATCAAAAGTTTGAAAGGAAAAACAATTCACATCAGTGCAAAATAACACCAGCCAAGATACCGAATAAGAAGGAAGAAAAATAAGTAAACAAATATATTTAAAAATAAATAAATAAAGGTCACTCCTGAACCTGTGTAGATGGTTGGTCAAAAAATATCAAAAAGGGTTTCCAGACTTTATTAAATTTATTTACAGAGCCTCTCAAAACGAGCCTAATTTTCTCTAATTTAAGATGAAATAATACATCCCTAACCCAATGCGAAACCATGGGTGGGGCCGCGTCCCTCCACTTAGACGTCTTGCCAATAGTGTAGAGTAGGCAATGAGTCTTTGACCCCCTGCCGGTAGTGCCAGACCATCGGAATTGACTCCAAATAAAAATAAAAGTGAATTGAATGTTACTCTCATTCCAAATATGCATGACAAAGCCTCACAGACATCCACCCAGAACTTTTGTATTTTGGGACAGGACCAAAACATATGAATCAAGGTCGCCTCTGTCAATTTACATCTTTCGCACGTTGGGTCAATCTGAGGATACATCTTCGCCAATTTTGATTTGCTGAGATGCACTCCAGCACTATTTTAAACTGCAGAAGGCAAAGTCTTGCACACATGGAGGACGAGTGAATATTACTTAAAACATTGGCCCAGTCTGCTTCAGTAATACAGATTTTAAGATCCTCTTCCCAGGATCGCTTAATTGCAGACGTAGAAGAAGAACCCAGGTGCAAAATCAGAACAAGTATTGATGATATGGCGTTTTTCTTAACCGGGTTAAAACACATAATGTCATCCATTATATCATTAGGGGGTATATTCGGGAACCCTGGGATAGAGCCTGAAAGAAAGTGTCGTATTTGTAGAAAAAAAAAATGAGAGAGGGGGTAAGTTGTATTTATTAGTCAGCTGTTCAAATGAGGCAAACGTGCCGTCAATGAATAGTTCTTTTAAAGATCTCAGCCCTCGCCTCTGCCAGCCCTGAAATGTTGCATCAGACATTGAAGGGGAAAAAACATAGTTGGAAGCTACTGGGCTGCCTAAACACATCTTCAGAAGATTAAAATGTTTTCTAAACTGAAAGCAGATTTGGATAGTATTATTAACTACAGGATTCTCAATTGTCAGGGTTTTAGGTAATGGGATAGATGCACCTACGACAGATGATAGCGAGAAAGAACCAAAAGAGAGCTTTTCCATTTCTACCCATACGGGTTCACTGCAGTCATGCTGATAGTGCATCCAGTAGGTCAGACAGCGTAAATTGGAGGCCCAGTAATAATAACGGAAATTCGGTAGAGCCAGGCCTCCGTCTTGCTTTGACTTTTGCAGATGTGTTTTACGCAAACGCGGTTTCTTATTGTTCCAAAGGTATGATGTAATTACAGAGTCCAATTTCTTAAAATAAGCATTCGGGATGTATATGGGAAGGCCTTGAAACAGATAAAGATATTTGGGTAATACAGACATTTTAACTACATTCACTCTCCCAACTAATGAGAGGGGAAGCGGCGACCATTTTGACAAGTCTTGTTGCATACTGAGGTGTAACTTAGTAAAATTTTCTTTAAAGAGATCACTGAAGTTTTTTGTCACAGTTATGCCTAGATAGACAAAACTGTGTGTTGCAATCTTGAAGGGAACAGTAATGTTTGCTAATGTGGAGAGAGGCATATTTAGAGGCAGTTATTCACTCTTGTGTAGGTTCAGTTTATAGTGTGACACAAGCCCAGATGTATTAAAAAGTTCAAGAATAGAGGGAATTGTTACCTCAGCCTTGGATACAAACAGCAGGAGATCATCGGCATAGAGAGATAATTTATGCTCAGTGCCATATCGCGAAATGCC
Source organism: Simochromis diagramma (assembly GCF_900408965.1). Lineage (NCBI taxonomy): Eukaryota > Metazoa > Chordata > Actinopteri > Cichliformes > Cichlidae > Simochromis > Simochromis diagramma. The sequence goes on along the minus strand of NW_024386897.1, from coordinate 370,992 downwards.
TTGAATAGCATGATTACTTCTTATAGCTATTGCCAACGGCTCAATAGCTAATACGAAAAGGAGGGGGCAGCCCTGACGGGTTCCACGATGTAAGCGGAACAGTTTGGAATAATGGTTATTAGTGAGTACCATAGCTGAAGGACAGGCATAGAGTAATTTCACCCAGGATAAAAAGGAACTTCCAAACCCAAATCTTTGCAAGGCCTCGAATAGATATTCCCATTCTACTCTATCAAAAGCCTTCTCCGCATCCATGGAGAGAAAGCATTCGGAATCAGCTTGGCTGGGGGTGTACATTATATTAAGTAGTCGGCGAATACTAAAAAAGGAGTACCTATTTTTAATAAAACCAGTCTGATCTGAAGAGATTATGTTGGATAAAACTTTTTCCAATCTGTTGGCCAAAACCTTTGCTAGTATTTTATAGTCTGAATTCAGGAGTGAGATCGGCCTATAGCACCCACATTCCAAAGGGTTTTTTATCTTTTTTCGGAAGTAATGTTATACAAGCTTGATTTAGACTATCAGGCAAAACACCTTTGGCAAGAGAGTCAGTATATAATGTAGCTAACATAGGGGCTTGTTTTCTAGCAAAGGTGGCATAAAACTTGTTTGGTAAGCCGTCAGGGCCTGGTGATCAGTGAGATTGAAATGATTTTATTGCCATTATGATCTCCTGCTGCTGCAGAGGTGCATCCAGGGTGGAAACCTCGTCTGGGGACAATGTTGGAATCTTTAGGTCTCTAAAAAAATCAAAGAGGAGGTTAGAATCATTGGTATTATCGGAGCTATACAACTTATAATAATAATGCTGAAAAGCATCATTTATCCCCTGCTGATCTGTAACAGTTCCACCATCTCGGATTGCAACCCCATTAATAAATTGCTTGGCTCTTGCACATTTCAACTGTCTTGCTAAAATCTCCCCTGCCTTATCTCCGTGTTCATAGGTGTCAATTCAATTCAATTCAATTCAATTTCTTTATTGTCCCACAAGGGGAAATTAGTTTAGCAGCAGGAGGATAAAAATAAACAGAACAATACTATAAAATAATAATAACAATAATAATGATAGAAAGTTCAAGGACAATTATTTGCCATTAAGGAGACAAGATGCAGTAGGGATAAAAGAGACCTGGAGTCTTTTAGTCCTACTCGGAGGTACTCTAAAACGGCGGCCGGAAGGCAACAACTCAAACTCACTGTGAAGTGGATGGTTCACACAATTAATAATAGAATGAGCCTTTCTAAGCACATTTCTATTGTAAATGGCCAAAAGTCCATCTTGCCAGCGCCCTGAAATTTTGCTAGCAGTTTTTACCAGAAGTCCCAACCGATTCTTATTCTTCACCGTCAGGTTACCAAACCAGGCAGCGATACAAAAAGACATCACAGATTCGATAAAACTTCTATAAAACAAGGACAACATCTCAGATGAGACATTAAAAGATCTCATTTTCCTTAAAAAGAACAGTCTTTGTTGAACTTTTTTAGTAGTGGCATCAGCATGAGATTCAAAACACAGTTTATGGTCAGTACCACACCTAGATATTTATAACTCTCAATGATCCCAATATAGGCAATTTTAATGATAGTGGGTGATGAGCTATAAGAGGACTTCCTAAAATCAATAATCATGTCTTTAGTTTTTGACACATTAAGTGAAAGGAAGGACTCATCACACCAATTCACAAAATCATCTACAACCTGTCCATGGCCTGACTCATCCCCCACTAGAAGACTGGCGATTACTGTGTCGTCAGCAAACTTCAGGATGTGTCTGTTTGTGAAATTGCTGCAACACTCATTTGTGTACAGAATGAACAGAAGGGGAGAGAGGCAACAACCCTGGGGTGATCCAGTAGAGGAGGAAAGCACATCAGAAAATACATGATTCACCCTCACGCATTGTGACCTATTAGTCAGAAAGTCTGTCACCCAGCCGACCAGACTAGTGTCAAGCTTGAAATGATTGTAAAGCCTGTCAGCAAGTAAGAGGGTTGAATTGTATTAAATGCAGATGAAAAGTCAGCAAATAATAATCTTGCATGGGTGTGGGGGGCCTCAAGATGCTTATACAAGAGATGCAGGAGTGTGACAACAGCGTCCTCCACACCTCTCCCTGCTCTATAGGCGAACTGGAAGGGGTCAAGATGGTGTTCAACATGCATTAAAATCTCCTTCTTAATTATCTTCTCAAATGTCTTCATCACTAAAGAAGTCAGAGCCACAGGCCTAAAATCATTCAGTGCCTTAGGAGAACTGAATGATTTTGATTGATTTGATTTGATTTGATTTGATTTGAACTGCCCTTAGCAACAGGAACAATAATAGCATGTTTCCAAATCTTAGGTACTGTCTGTAGCTCTAAAGAAAGGGAGAAGATATAGTGAAAAATCCCACTCAGCTGATCAGCACAAGTTCTCAGTACCTGTCCACAGATGTTGTCAGGTCCAGGACTCTTGCTTTTAGTGTGTCTAAAAAGATTAGCTACCCCCCTCTCATCAATACAAATAGATGGGGGAGTGATGGTCTTTTCCCTCAGTGTGCTGGTCTGCCTAGAACAGTCATAGTTCTCATAACGAAGGTAAAAACTGTTAAGACTGTCTGCCAGATGTTTGTCAGAGGTAAACCCCTCTAAGGTAATGCTGCTTTTACCTTTCGTCTGTAGCCCTGCCATTGTTTTCATACCAAGCCAAGCTCTTTGGAGGTTGTTACTGCTGAGTTCTGCCTCAATCGTATTTCTGTACCTCATGTTGGCGATCTTTATTGCAGCCCTCACCTCCTTCCTCAATATTCTCATAGTGGGAACGTCTCCCTCGTTAAAAGCAATTTTCCTTTTAAGAATCAGATCCTTAATATCTTTAGAGAGCCACGGTTTGTTATTAGGGAAAGTCTTAAATTCTCTGACTGGAACCACAGAGTCTTTGCAAAAAGAGATGTAGCTACACACTACATCAGTGAGTTCATCCAAATCAGAAGTGCTCTCTTGAAACAAGGACCAGTCAGTGCAATCAAAACACCCCTGAAGGGCAACACAAATGTCTTTTGTCCAGACATTAGTCCGCTTCACACAGGCCTTCTCCCTCCTAATCACAGATCTGTAAGCAGGGAGGAGGTGAATAACATTGTGATCCGAAGAACCTAGCGCAGGTCCGGCCACAGACTTATATGCCCCCTTAATTGGTCCATAACACAAATCCAGCGTTTTGTTATTCCTTGTAGGACAAGTGACATATTGAAATAAATTGTTCAGTGATTTCTTAAGATTACAATTGTTAAAATCACCAAGAATAAAATTAGGAGCATCCGGTGAGAGAGTCTGCAGATTGTGTACCACTTTAAAAATGGCGTCGGCAGCAACTTTAACGTCAGCCTTAGGATGAATGTAAACAACAGTGACAAAAATTTGAGGGAACTCCCTCGGTAAGTAAAAAGGCCTGACAGATACTGAAAGGAGCTCGATGTCAGGAAGACACAACCGCTCCCGCACAGTAAAGTTATTACACCAGCCCTGGTTGATATACAAACAAACCCCTCCTCCGTGAGATTTGCGTGTTACTCCACAGTTCCGATCCAATCTGACAGGGGTCCCAAAGCCGCTGATTCGCAGTGAAGTGTCACTGTCCATATCGGTCAGCCACGTCTCGGTAAGCGCCATCAGACAAGCCTCCCTGTATTCCTGTAGATGAAGCACATTTCCTTGTAATTCATCCGTTTTGTTCCTAAGAGATTGGACATTGGCCAGAATCATAGAAGGCAGAGGAACACGATTCTTCCTCCGAAGTTTTCTTACACGCTGACGCACGCCGCCTTTCTTTCCGCGTTTTCTCAAGCGGCGGGGCTTTCCAAAATTAGTCTTTGACCGGGCAAATAAATCCTCACCAAGAATCACATCTGTCCGAGCATTAGAAGAGTCGTACATAGACAAACAGGACCACCGTAATCCAAGTAGTTCCTCGCGTGTATAAGTGATTGTCAGTGAGAGTGAATGACTCCAGGTGAATATCGCCAACAACAATAAAACTAAGGTGTAGAAGATCTCCATCTCGGCAAAAAGTTAAAACCACGGTTAAGAACAGAGTTAAAACAAAGTTAAAAACAAAAAGAAAAAGAGAAAAAGAGAAAGAAAACGCCAATAAACACCTGCTGCAGGTCGCCACAAGAGCAGCGCCCTCTGACCTCTGTCAAACTTGTGAAAACAGAGGGTTCTAATGCCTGAGAGACTCACTCCGGTTCTTTAACAATAAATATTCTATAGAATGTGAGGCGAGCACGCCATATTCTGCACCCAATTTCAAACGTTGTTTATACAAATTTGGTGAGGGGTTCTGAGAATTCCTATTATCCAAGTCTGCTATTTGCTTTTCCAAATCCTTTCGTTTAGAAGTAGAAGCACGTTTCTTACTAGCTGTAAATGATATAACCTGGCTGCGAAGATAAACCTTAAGAGCCTCCCTGACCGACGAGATGGAAATATCTAAATTGAATTCTAAAAAACAGGTAATTTGATCTGAAATAAATTCTATAGTTTCAAGTTTTCATCACTTAACAAAAGAGAGTTGAATCTCCACATCCATTTAGGAGACTCCATACCGGGTATGTGCAGTGTCAATATTAAGGGCGCATGGTCAGATATTACAATAGGCTGATAATCACATGACTTAACAAGAGAAGTTAGTTTGTTATCAGTAAAACATATAGTCAATTCTACTGTAGGTTTGATGAGCATTTGAAAAAAAGGAATATCGTCTGTCTTGTGGGTGTAAAAAAACGGCAAATGTCTGAAATGCCGTAGGTTGAAAAAAGGGACTGTAAATAAGAAGCTGACTTTGTTATCGAGTATCCAGTTCTTACAGACGATCTATCCATCCCAGGGTCCAAGCACAAATTAAAGTCACCTCCCATAATAAGTAAATGTGTATTCAAACAGGACAGGAGGCCAAAGACGCGTGAGAAAAAATTGGGGTCGTCGCAGTTTGGGGCATATATATTTGCTAATGTAACACTAATATTAAAAATTGATCCGGTTACTATAACCTATCGTCCATTTGAATCAGCCAGAGTCAAAGAAGGGGTAAAATACTGCTACACCTCTTGCATTCGCTGTAAAATTTGAGTGGAAGAGCTGCCCCACCCAACTACATTTTAAACGAGTATTATCTGACATTTTAAGATGGGTTTCTTGGATAAAAGCTATATCACCACCCATATTTTTCAAGTGAGTGAGAACCTTCTTTCTTTTAACAGGGTGGTTCAGGCCTTTAACATTCCAGGTCACTAAGTCAATAGAGGTAACCATTAAAAATATATCAAAAATTTTAGCTGGTTGCTCAGATAAGAAACATAAAACACTTGGTTCTTAACTTGGACAGTCGAACACAGAACCCCCCCCAAAAGAAAAAAAAAACCCTGAACCCCCAGGTGACACTAGCTGTCAGAACAAACAGCACACCTGCCCAATCTAACTGAAAAACTTCCATAACTATCCTACCTAAAGCTCCTTAAGCCCGCATAATGTAAGGGTTGTAATAAGACCCACCAAGTGTACGCCGGTGAAGTCCACCATTCAAAATATGTGCGAATAATTGCACTGTCACGCCAAAAAATAATAAAGAAAAAGAAGTGAAATTATACGGTCTGAAGACCAACATAGGAGGCATGACAATGCCGTGACAGTCGTCCGAAGTAGTCCCATGCTCCACGCGCCTCAAAACAGTTCAGTCTTCCATGGAGTCTTGCACAAACTTTTCAGCCTCAGCCACAGAGCCAAATGTGAGGCGCACACCATCTGCTTAAACGATGCATAGTCGCGCCGGGTATTGCAGTGATGGTTTCAGGCCCATCTTGTACAAGCTTGACATCACCGACCTGTATTCTCTCCGTTGGCTCACCACCTCAGGGCTGTCGTCTTCGTAGACCCGGAATGGTTTATCCATATACCATTCCGTTCCTCCTCCTAGCCTCTTGTATTAGCAGCTCCTTGTTTTGGTAGCGGTGAAAGCAGACAATGACGGGCCGCAGGCCTGCCTCCGGGGGCCTTTGGGGGCCAAAATACGGTGTGCACGATCCAGTTCAGGGGGAGAGGGGAAAATGTCTCTCCCAAAAACGTCTTGCAGCAACTGTGAAAAAAACTTAGAGGGTTGTGGACCCTCAATTCCTTCCTCCAGACCGATAACGTGGGCATTGCAGCGTCTGTTTCTCAACTCAATATCCGATAACTTAGCCTTTAGCTTTTCATTAGCAACCCGTAGTGTCTCACAGCTATTCTCCACTTTAGCAAGGCGCTGGTCGAGCGTTTCGGCGTTTTCCTCCAAAGATTCTAGGTGCTCACCATGGTTGTCCGATGCCTTCTGTAGTCCGTCCAGCTTTTTATTCACATCATCAAAAAAAGCTGATTTTCAGCTCCGCCAGCAAAGCCGTACGGTGCTCAGCTAGCAGCGCTGTTATGTCAGCTTTGCTAACATTCGCAGGAACGCTAGCAGCCGCGCATTCGGTTGATTTACCGTACGACTTCACAGGTTTGGGCGACATGACAGGGCATCAAATGTTCCGACGGCTTCACCAAATCACCAAGATGTATGTCTCAAAAGATAAGTTAGGTGGGCCCGCTCAAATAACTAAAAGTTGCGGGAGCTTAGGGAAAGTGTGACTACCCCATGCTTGTCAAAACCTGTTTCTATGAAGGCAGCACGCAGTTAAACTTACTTTTGTGTTTACTGTGCTCAAATTTCCAAACTCATCATCCTTGCCACACAAAACTGAGCACTGCTGATTAGTTAAGTCAATCAATGCACACCTATTAGATAATGCCCAGGAGAGAGACAGACTCCCAGTGGGACTTTCTCGCCACTCCTTTACATATTCCATATGTAGTCTTTAAAACACCCCAAGGAGACTGTGCAGCCCAATACCTTCAGCAAGTTTGCATGTCCACCAGGTCAGGGCCCTGCCAGATGCGAAAGCCAAGCCTGAGAAGCAGACGGGCTATCAGTCTGCAAGACACAAGCCTGGCCCAAAGGGTTCGTGCAAAATGCAGAAACCACACTGAAATGGAGTAACCACTCTGATCAGCCCTCAAGATGCCTGGCTGACCATGGAGCCTACATTTAGTTTGCTACCATAGATTCTACTGTCTTGCTGGCAAGGAGTCCACCATTCCCAAGAGGCCACATCTTGTGTCGACTGGAGAGGACCCAAGAATGTGCTCGTCTGCTAGATTCATCTAGAGCCCCCTGGTGCAGCCTGGGCTAGACCAGCGTCTGCCCAAGACCCCAGGGTAAGCGGATAACGGTTGGTCCATCTCCCTAATGTTCTGAATGCGCCTGACATACTCTGTGAAGGCACAGAGCAGCCTGGTGCAGAGCTACCTTGTAGTCTAAACCAAGAGGGACAGTAGCCTGACAGACTGGTACAGGTGAAATTTTGATAAAATCTCAATCTCCACAGGCACTGACTAATGGCAATGGTCATTCCCCGTACATGTGGAATATGTAACGATGTGGTGAGATAGTCTCTGTGTAATAGAGACCGTATGTGTCAGTCATCTGGGGAGGGTGATTCCAAATGTTTCCATCTGTATCCACAACCTGTTGATCCGTATCTGATTAACAGCAGCGAAGGAAGCCCTGCAGTTATAGAGAAACTGTCTGAGCCGCATTGTTGCTGCAATTTACCTGCAACTGCTGACCAAACACAATGTGTTTGTGTTTGGTCCTAATCTGCTGCCAAGTCTGTTTGACACTGCTGGATTTCCAGCTGATAGATGACAGATTAGAAACTGATCAGTCTATTGATCACACAATATTCAATTAGTGAAAAAAAGCAAACACATCTACTCAGTGACTGACTTTGTTCATGTTCATGATCCTGAATCCTCTCTGGGTATAAATGAGGCTATGAAGCTCCTTCCCATTTGTGACGGTGATATGAACAAAGTGTCACTTCAGTGTTTCAGTTTTAACAGATGCTTTGTTTTGAAATGATCAACTTTATTGTCTGACTGTCTTGTGTCTCCTCTGCAGGGAGAGTTCAGGTCCAGGATCAAACAGGGGACATCAGGAACAGAAGCAGCTCCATTGATCCGACTCCTCTGATGGCTGATCAATCAGTTTGATCTGTGTGTTCTTTGATTATTGATCAGTGATGTCAGAGTGGAGTCAGTGTGATGTTGTTGTTGTGTGTTTGAGACTTTTAGTGTTCATGAAGGTCTCTGCTGCCGTAGATCCTCTGAACTGTGACAGAGGTCTCACTCTGGAGGAAACTCTCAGCACTTTCCAGCAGCTCCTCCATCATGGAGGACGTTCCCTCACTGTAACAGGTGGAGGAGAGAGGAGAGGAAGCACAGGTGGATCCTCTGAGGAAGAGGAGCGTTCCTACAAACCACATGGTCTCTGAGATGGGTTCTCAGAGTCAGAAAGTCACTCCTGTGAATGAAGAACTGTATGTTTTACCTAATTAAGATTGTCTTTAGTCAGCTCCCAGGATTTAGTTTTTATTTCTGTTTTGATTCTTCATAAGCTGAGCTTTGATCTCTGTTTAATATTTAGGTGTATGTAGCCAGTGGAAAGTAACTTTTGATGTGTTATGATGTAAATAATTTAGTCATGTCTTTTTGTGTGCTGCTGCTTGCGGCACAGGGAGGAGAGGGCGGGGCGGCGGGGGATTCTCTGGCTGGCTGGAGCAGCATCTAATAACCAACTTGCAAAATAAAAACAAAACAACAAACACGAAAACACCAGACATTATGATACAGACTTAAAATTTGCACCGATGTTTTTTTGAAATTCTATAAGCGAAAAGTGAGCGCGAGAGTCCTCGGAGCGCCTGCTTGCTGTTGAAGTCAAAGTAAACTTTATTGTCATCTCTGCTGCATACAGTCCAGTATATAAGATAAGATAAGATAACCTTTATTAGTCCCACACGTGGGAAATTTGTTTTGTCACAGCAGGAAGTGGACATTGCAAAAGTTATGAAGCAAAAATTAGAATACAATAAGAATAAATACAGTACACAACTGTACAGAATAGAATAAAATAAAATACTATATACAGTAGAATAAAATAGAATAAAATATACAATAAGATAAAAATAGAATACAAATGCTATATACAACTGAGTAAAAATACAACGATGAGAGACGAGACGATGAGCCTCCAGTTACAGCAGTGCAAGTAAACAAACAATATATATAAGAAGAGTAAGAAAATAAATATACACTTTAGGACTCGAGGTAAAGGGATCAATAACAATTTAAAATTTACAGTTTGATGATTTAAAGTCTCACACACAAGCCGGCTGCTTCCAAATAGAGCACACTTCATTTATAATGTTGTAAATCCAAGCCCATTATGTATTCATGATTTGAATCCTGGGTTGTGTGAAATCCCAGATATACACCCTAGACAAAGTGAATCTGTGAACTAAGGTGTAGGTCTGTTAGGTTATGTTGTGGTGATCCTCGAGTTGGTGGATTTGTGTTCATACTGGAGTGCAAAATTAAAACCAATGGAAGATGGACAAGAAAAGTTCAAAGCCATCAGGTCCTCAGTTTAGAAAAAGAGAGAAAAGAAGAGGAGGAGAAATGAGCAAAAGATACAGGTAAACAGATGTGTCATTGGATAATGGCAGATCATCCTGAAACAATCAGAATCAGAATACTTTATTGCTAAGGAAATGATATGGGTTACTGTTGCTCCAAAAAGAAATGATAAAATTAGTAACAGTAACAGACTAAACTCCAAACAATACATTATGTTACAGATTTTAATATTAATTAGTCATTGTCAATTGTTGATTTGTCCTGTTCTCATTGTATGACGAATTATGATGGCTGGTTGGTAGCCGTTTGCATACAATGCATACTCTCTCTCTCTTCATATGTGTGTGTGTGTTTCTCTGGTGAAATTCAGTATGGTTCTGATAACAGTTTTATGTTAATGTACAATCCTTAATATGTTTTATGTGTATGTGTGTGTGTGTGTGTGTGTGTGGGGGGGGGGGGGGGGGGGGGCAGAGTTTCATTTATATTTTTTTAGTTCTTTAAAAGTGTAAGTCTAGTGAGCTACTGTGAGTTACCAAATGTTAAACTAATGATTTGCTTTTGGTGAACATTGCCAACCCTTCACGCTGATAGCATTATAGTTTGCATAGAACAAAATGATACTGCAGTAATTTATTTTGTTGTACAACCGAGCTAGTTGCATTAAGATAAAGGTTACACAGATTTTCATTGTTCATTCTGAATGTTATGAGTAAGTGTTACTGTTTGACAACTGTGTAGTGACCATATGGATAACTAATGACCTATGTCATCTTTATAGGCAGTTTTTTTAACTGGTAAAGCAACAGATCACAGATGAACCCATTCTGAAGCAAGCCTCCATGAAGAGATTCTTTAGTTCCAGTTCACTGGATGGCAATCCAACCCAATAGATGATGAAACTCTGGCTTCAAAGAAGTCTTAGCAGTCTTAATTCCTTCTCATGGTGGGACTGATACCTGGAGGACTTCAAACTTTCCTTCTTCATTTTGGAGTGGGAGGACAAACAATTAAACAAACACAGACTGGGCCCCAATGATCCATCTGTTATCACACAGTCATTTATACATTTGTCTCCGAAACAAACTGAATGCGCACTTTATGTTAGTTTCTTATTTTGGGGGGATTTTTTTTTTATATTAACTACACATATGTCTGCAGCTGCTGTGTTAAACAAACCTCATTGCTCACTGTTTACTCCTGTGTGGTTCTTCATTGTTGGTGTTGGTGCCTTCGCAGTCTATGTGGGCTGGGTCTTCAGAAGGCCGGGTAGGCCGGAAGTGAGCAGCTGTGAAATAGGACAGTTTAGCCTTCAGATTTGCATCAGCTGAGTTGAATAAACTCAGCTGTCTGCTCTTTGCTATCTTAAATGTAACAGGACACTGGCGTAAATTTTCGATCATCTCACACTTCTGTTTAATCAGTTTTCTGTTTGATGTTTATTCAGCTGTAATCTCAGCCAAACCAGTTTACTCCTGGAAAAATAAAACACTGAAAAAAAGCCAAACAGAAAATTTTTAAGTTATCGTGACTTATATATCGTGTTTAACCTGAGTAGCGGAAGACCACGGGGATCTGAAAACGATGTGTCGGGAGTCCTGTGCTCTCTCTGGCTGAGCTGATCTTCACTGGCTAGCTATCGAGCTGGTGGGCAACAGACATTTCTAAAAAAGTTGGAGCACTTTTGCAAATATGTGATGTCTTGATTAGGGATGGGTATTGATAAGATTTTCACGATTCCGATTCCATTTTCGATTCTGTTTAACGATTCTCTTATCGATTCTTTTTAAAAAAAGGAGAACACTAAGGTCGATTAGCTTAGAACTTTGTTTTATATCTTCTCTTTGAACAAGATAGAAATTTAGGAGTAACATGGCCTTACAAACCCAACAGTGAGATCTTAAGAGATCCACAGCCTACGGCTCTTCAATGGGGTGTCACAGGGTCCCCAAGAAAAAACATTGTAAATGTAAAATAATAAAATAAATATTCTTCTGTAGCAATAACAAAGTTTAACATAAATTATTCTGTAGCAATTACACAAGAATATCCAGTAATGTCCCTGCCTACAATTAAACACATTCACTTACTGAAAATCATCTGCTGTGGCAAATGGGTGCAAGCCTTTGACCACAAACTTAGTCACTGCTCGGTGACATTCGTCTATCCTGGCCTGAAAGGAGACGCTACCGGTAGACTGCAACGAGAACTGCCAGCATCTGAGCCAGCCAGACTCTGTCTGTCTCATCATGATCACCTAAATGCACAGTAATAGCAGGTTTTGTAATAAGGTAGATCGCGCTAACATAATATGCACTGTTAGTTGATTATTTACCTGCCGCATTAACGGGAGAGGACGTGCAAACGTTACCGCTGCTGCTGGGTTGAGATTCACGAGTCCGGAGCGGAATTAAAAACACGACATTCATTTAAGGTCATCACGTGTTTTGTGAGCAAATGCTTTTGCATATTCGTAGTGTTTCCTCCCTTAAATGAAATATCTACTTTGCAAGTACTGCAAGTTGCCCTGTTGTCATCCGTTCTCGTAAAGTATAACCAAACTTTTGAGCGTTTGAGCCGCTTACGCGCCGTGTTTCCTGCCAGGTAAATGACGCTCCACAACGTGGTGACGTCATTCGGGGCGACTGGAATCAATAAGGGAATCGTTTGCAAAAATGGCAAACAATTCCAAGGAATTGAAACAGTGGGAACCGGTTCTCAACAAGAACCAGTTTTCGATACCCATCCCTAGTCTTGATAAACCAAGCAGATATATGAAGTGTAAACATTCTCGCCTGAAAATATCTTAAAACAGACAGCCTTGGTTGCGTGCAGGAGGATGCAGCCTATGAATTTGGACACCCCCTCTGATAGCTGAACCGTCAAATCACTGCCTCTGTTCTCAGCTTATCAGGTCCTTTCCTCATTCTCTTCTGTGATTGGCTGAGCTTCAGGGTGTGGCTGCAGCACCTGCATCTTACTGTAGCACTCATTTGTGAAACTATGAGGAAAGCCAAAGTCCTCCTTTTTCCTCAGAAGTGATCTGTGGCCGGCCGGACTTCATTCCACAAATTAACAAAGTGTGAAGCTGAACTCCACAGGTTATCAGGTATGTTGGAGTTGTCCACCTCAGTATCAGGCTCAGAGCTGCTGAATCCTGTCATTAAGGCCACCTGGTGAATAATTCCTCATATCCTGTATCTGATTGGTCTGTGGGAATGTGGTGATTTTAAAGTTTAAAGATCAGCAAATATCTGACCTCACAGTTTTCTCCCTCTCTTTTCACACATGCAGTGTTTCAGATATTTATAAATTCATTCTTCTGAATATTTAGCTGAATATTAGCTAAATAGGCTAAAGGTAAAGTGAACAAAACTAAGTCTCTTTCATTTTAGTAAAAGAACATCAGAACATCAACAAGCATATCTGATAAGAGGAGGCGTTCAGTTTCCTCATGGTTTCCATCCTGTTCATCCACTTTTCTGTTAGCCACGCCCCCACAGGTGAACCAGCAAATCACTGCCTCCGTTCTCACAAACGTCTGATCTGTGGCCGGTCGGACTTCATTCCACAGATGTGCTTTAACAAAGTGTGAAGCTGAACTCTGAGCTGTGACAGTGAAGCAGTGTGAGAGTGTCAGTAGATGATCAGCAGAGGAAAGTGAAGCTGCTGTGAGCTGATGTCCTGAAGGGCTTTTAAAGAGTCTCTGAGTTTGACAGGAACATGAAGATGTTTGTGGTGTTTGTGATCCTCCTGCACGGTAAGTACACCTTCCTCTCTCTGCTCTCATCATCAGCTTTTCTTTCATCTCTCTCTCTTTAATGTGTTGAAGTGCAGCAGGAGGAGATTTCCATCAAACACTGGATTCTGATTCAGATCAGAATGGATGAGAAGTCCTCCAATCTGTGATTATTGTTACAATCCTGAAACTTCATTTAAAGTGTCAGGTTGTCTTTGTTTTGCTTAACTTTGTGTTTGTATCAGGATCATTTGGAAATTACACTCACAGTTCAAGCATTTCTGACGTTTACAAAAATATATTTAAATGTGTTTGTGTGTTAGACAGCAAAAGCAGTTAATGTAAATGGAGTACAACTTACTTGAAGTGGCTTAAATAAATTATATTAAATTCAATTTTATTTATACAGCACCAAATCACAACAGCAGTCACCTCAAGGCGCTTTATATTGTACAGTAGATCATACAATAATAGATACAGAGAAAAACCCAACAATCATATGACCCTCTATGAGCAAGCACTTTGGCGACAGTGGGAAGGTAAAGCTCCCTTTTAACAGGAAGAAACCTCCGGCAGAACCAGGCTCAGGGAGGGGCGGGGCCATCTGCTGCGACCGGTTGGGGTGAGAGAAGGAAGACAGGATAAAGACATGCTGTGGAAGAGAGACAGAGATTTATAACAGATATGATTCAATGCAGAGAGGTCTATTAACACATAGTGAGTGAGAAAGGTGACTGGAAAGGAAAAACTCAATGCATCATGGGAATCGCCGGCAGCCTACGTGTATTGCAGCATAACTAAGGGAGGATTCAGGGTCACCTGGTCCAGCCCTAACTATATGCTTTAGCAAAGAGGAAAGTTTTAAGCCTGATCTTGAAAGTAGAGATAGTGTCTGTCTCCTGAATCCAAACTGGAAGCTGGTTCCACAGAAGAGGGGCCTGAAAACTGAAGGCTCTCCCTCCCATTCTACTTTTAAATACTCTAGGACAGGGGTGTCAAACTCAAATACACAGTGGGCCAAAATTCAAAACTGGAACAAGGTCGCGGGCTAACATTAATATTTATTGAAAAAAAATCTTCCTCCAGATTTAAGAATGAATCTCTTCTTATGGACTCAAACAAGTTTTGCTGAAAAACTGAATATGGAACGAGCAAAGCTTAATACTAAACAATATATATACTAGCTGTATAATACCAGTAGGCCAGCTCTAATAATAATTTGGTATGGCTTCACGGGCCAAATGTAATTAGTCTGTGGGCCAAATTTGGCCCGCGGGCCAGAGTTTGACACCTATGCTCTAGCACTTAGAGTCCCCCGAGAGCAGCACTGCCCAGCCTTCTACCTTTCTACCTTTAAAACCCACCTTCCAGCCAAATGGCTGGTAGGCTTTTAGCTAGGCTTTAGCTTCAGCCAAGTGGAAGCTAAATTGTCTAGTCATTCATATGTAAATTAGGTTGTTACCTGAGAATTCTGGAGGGGAGTGGGGGTGTGTGAATGAGGGGGTGGGGGAGCTGCTAAAAGCTGTGAACTTCCTTTTGTGTTCGTCTTGATGCATTCTCAATCATCCAGGGAAATAAATCTCCAAAAGTCACCAACTTGGAGTGTTTCAGTTTGCCATCTTAGGGAGAAATCAACACACATGGGTGTATTTCCTTTGTTGCTGAGATTTATTGATAAAAACAGTACAAAAAACCAACCATTTGTACACATATTTACAAATAATAATAAAAAGTGAGTGAGTACATTTCAACATTTTCAGCAATCACTCACAATCCTGGCACTGCCATGGTATCTGTAGTCTGCATTTACCACATGTGTATCTGTAGCAGTGAACACATCGCACAGTGGCATGATTGTTCTTGCATTTGTGTTTGACCTGACACATGGCTCTTTTTCCAGGGCTAGGTGTGGAGGGTTGTGTCCAAAGCAACTGTTCTTTTCTTGCCTTCTTCCCAGCTTCCCAACACTACCAAAAGGAAGCCAAACACTGTCACCCTTTACAACAAAACAAAATGTGGCGTGGATGTGATGGACCAGATGGTTCGGGAGTACACTGTCTGCAGAGGAACACGGCACTGGCCAGTTGCCATGTTTTACAACATGATTGACATGGCAGCACTGAATGCACATGTGCTGTATCAAGCATGCACCGGGACGAAGGAAAGACGGGTGGACTTCCTGGTGGAGCTTGCAAGAGAGTTGGCTCACTCTCATGTAGCTACGAAGAAGGCAAGAAAAGAACAGTTGCTTTGGACACAACCCTCCACACCTAGCCCTGGAAAAAGAGCCATGTGTCAGGTCAAACACAAATACAAGAACAATCATGCCACTGTGCGATGTGTTCACTGCTACAGATACACATGTGGTAAATGCAGACTACAGATACCATGGCAGTGCCAGGATTGTGAGTGATTGCTGAAAATGTTGAAATGTACTCACTCACTTTTTATTATTATTTGTAAATATGTGTACAAATGGTTGGTTTTTTGTACTGTTTTTATCAATAAATCTCAGCAACCAAGGACATACACCCATGTGTGTTGATTTCTCCCTAAGATGGCAAACTGAAACACTCCAAGTTGGTGACTTTTGGAGATTTATTTCCCTGGATGATTGAGAATGCATCAAGATGAACACAAAAGGAAGTTCACAGCTTTTAGCAGCTCCCCCACCCCCTCATTCACACACCCCCACTCCCCTCCAGAATTCTCAGGTAACAACCTAATTTACATATGAATGACTAGACAATTTAGCTTCCACTTGGCTGAAGCTAAAGCCTAGCTAAACACCTACCAGCCATTTGGCTGGAAGGCGAGTTTTAAAGGTAGAAAAGCCAAATGGCTGCTCTCGGGGGCTCTAACTAGGAACAACAAGTAGGCCTGCAGAGCGAGCGAAGTGCTCTAATAGGGTGATATGGTACTACGAGGTCATTAAGATAAGATGGGGCCTGATTATTTAAGACCTTGTATGTGAGGAGCAGGATTTTGAGTTCTGGATTTAACAGGAAGCCAATGAAGGGAAGCCAAAACAGGAGAAATCTGCTCTCTCTTTCTAGTCCCTGTCAGGACTCTTGCTGCAGCATTTTGGACTGCAAAAGTAGGAAGAAAAATGTTTACTGGAGGGTTTAGAAAACAGCCCCAAAGTGCTCACAGTGAAATGGTCACAGTCTTGGGAGGGAAGGCGGCCTGGGTGAAAAGAGGAATTAAACTGTAGATTGAATTCTGGATATCCCAAATGCCAGGCGGGAGATAGGCAGTTATTGTGCCAGCTTGACTGACGAGGTTCACAGACGATCTGGCGACGTGTGATAGTAAGTGCTGGTCTTAAGAAACCGGCAACTTAAATCTTGCTCAGGTATAAGAAAGGTTGATCATATTTAAGATTGAAGCATTAATTAATGGCAGGACTTCTTTGAGCAGTTTTGTAGGAATGGGGTCTAAAAGACACGTTGATGGTTTGGAGGAAGTAATTATTGAAGTTAACTCAGAAAGATCAATTAGAGAAAAAGAGTCTAAATGAATATCAATGGTGCTGAAAGTAGCTGCGTACAAACCAGCAAACTATTTCTCCAGGCTAAATGATGATCCTCTAAATTTGTGACATGCTTTAGGGTACGTGTTTGAGAATTATATCACGGAGTCAGGTACTTCTGGTTTGAGACCTTAGTTTTCATAGTAGCTACAGTATCCAAACTCGTATGTAGTGAGGAGGTAAAATTATTAACAAGATAATCGACCTCTGTTGGAGTAGTATTCAGATAGCTGCTCTGCTCTATGTTGGTACAGGGCATTGAAGATGATAACAGTGGGCGGATTATATGCTTAAACTTAGTTACAGCGCTTTCAGAAAGACATCTACTTTGATAAAGTCTACTCTCCTCTGCTGTGTAATCAATTATTGTAAATGTAAATGTTATCAGGAAATGATCAGACAGGAGAGGGTTTTCAGGAAACACTGTTAAATGTTCAGTTTCTATGCCATATGTTAAAACAAGATCTAGAGTGTGATTAAAGTGGTGGGTGGGTTCTTTTACATTTTGAGAGAAGCCAATTGAGTCTAATAACAGATTAAATGCCATGTTGAGGCTGTCATTTTTAGCATCTACATGGATGTTAAAATCACCCACAATAATTATTTTATCTGAGCTCAGAACTAAATCAGATAAAAAGTCTGAGAAATCAGACAGAAACTCTGTGTAAGGCCCAGGTGGACGATAGATGATAACAAGTAAGACTGGTTTCTGAGTTTTACAGCTGGGGTGGACAAGGTTAAGCATCAGGCTTTCAAATGAATTAAAAGTCTGTCTTGGTCTTTCATTAATTAATAGGCTGGTGTGAAAAATTGCTGCCACACCGCCCCCTCGGCCTGTGCTTCGAGATTTCTGGTAGTTAGAATGACTCGGGGGTGTTGATTCATTTAAACTAACATAATCATCCTACTGTTTAAGTTGTTTTTTGCTGGTTTTTAGTTTTTTTTTAGTTTGTTTGGGAGCTGTCAGTGTCTAAGGGCATGGTGTTTTAATTTCAATTATCTATGAAGCCCACATCGTTTCTGGGACACCACTCAGACAGCCAGCAATTTAAGGAGAACATGCGGCTAAACATGTCACTCCTGGTCTGATTGGGGAGGGGACCAGAGAAAACTACAGAGTCTGACATTGTTTTGGCAAAGTTACACACCAATTCAATATTGATTTTAGTGACCTCCGATTGATGTAACCGGGTGTCATTACTGCTGGGGAGATAGAACTGCCCTACTCCAATGTCAACTGAATTTGATTTGCAGTTTGTATGCATAGGGGTGAATATCTCGCTAAGTTGGCAACACTGCTAGAAAGCGTTCTCTAAGCACGGCTCTTAGAGCTCATGCTTTTGCGCATGACACATTATCGAATGTTACATTGTGTGTCATTGATACTGTTGACTCCAAATCTCCTGATCACTATGTCGATCTGAGACAGTGAGACAGCTTGACCACTCTGTGTCGGGTCTTTTCTCGGTCAGTAAAAGAATTCAAAAAACCGGAATTTTATAACGGTTAGACACATGAACAGGTTGGTGGTGTACCTGGGGCTTCTGTTTAAGACAATGCTTCCTCCTCACTGTCACCCAGCCTTCTCGTTAAAATACTGTTTATTCTCCTTTTTTCTGGATTGGTTCATACAGCATAGTAAACGTAGATAGTCCATATTTAAACAAGCAGATTATGGAGTAGTTTCTCTGACTTTACTGTCTGTGATTAAATCTAGTTCTTTGACCTGCAGTTCACTATGAAGTGGAGAAATGCAGTCAATTTGTGTTTCTGTCTGTGTTTCCTTAGTTTCCCAGCATGCCCTGGCTGTGGTGTTGGAGGTGTATGAGGGGGCAAAATCCGTCCTGCTGCCCTGCCAGTACTCAGGCTTTATACCTGAGAACAATCCCACAGTGCTGTGGAATCGCAGCGATCTCAATCCCAAATCTGTCCACCTGCAGCAAGAAGGAGGAGACGATCTTAGAGAACAGAACCAGCGTTACAGCAGGCGCACATCAATGAGGCCTGATGCTCTGAACACTGGAGACTTCAGTCTTACTCTGACAAAACCAACAAAGACTGAAAGTGGCAACTACACCTGCTCCATCAGTGATGGGATAACAGTACGTAGACTGACAGACGTAGAGCTGCTGGTCAAAGGTCAGCAACAACCCAACCCACGATTACTTATTTAAAAATTTGCTTGCAGTGAAAACAGTGAAAACATGAAAAATGAAAACAGAGTGTATCAAGAATGTAGCATTTCTAAATTATTAATGACTCTTTTAGCATGTTAGCCATCACAAAGATGACTCAGATTGTGTTATTGTATGTTCTATACCATACCCAGGCAGGGATAACTCAGTAGGTAGAGAGGTGGCCCCATGATTGGAAGGGGGTTTGAATTCACTGAACTGAAAGCTGAGGTACCCCTGAGCAAGGTACCGTCCCTACACACTGCTCCCCGGGCGCCAAATAGCTGCCCACTGCTTCACTGAGAGAATGGGTTAAATGCAGAGAGCAATTTGCCCACGGGAATCAAGTATAGATTATTATTATTACTACACTGTAAAGCGCTACTACTTTAACTAAAGTAACAATTTCTTTACCTCTCCTTATTGTCATCTAATGGTAAATGTAGTTTCATGATCAACATAAAAGTAATAATCCCATCTCTTCATTAGCCACTTCAGTAAAATGCAGAAGACAGCATCAATCTGGTCCAAAGTTCACCACTCATTGGTGTTTTAAATAGTGGTGTAATGCTCATTGTTTGGAATGGAGCGGTGCAGGAAGCTCTCCATAGTTGTGATGAGACCTGAGGCCGTCGTACAGTTTCCAGTCTCCCACATAATAGTTCCTCTCAGTGGACGAAAGGCAACTTGAAAAGAAAGCACAAGGCTGGAGTCTGGTTGGTGAGCCTGAATACTGAGATAGAACTGCCCCGACTCCAATGTCTGATGCATTTACCTCTACTATGAATGATTTACTGGGGTCGGGGTGAACAGATGCTTGAGTTTAGTGAATGCTGAGTCAGCCTAATGGGACCTGATGAACGGGAGTTTGGTGACAGTGAGGCTTGTCAGTGGTGCGACTATCTGACTGAAGTTGCAAACGAACCTTCTAGAGAAGTTTGCGAATCCCAGGAATTGTTGCAGATGCTTATGGGAGGTAGGGATAAGCCATTCCATAAACGATTTCACATAACCGGGTCCGTCTTCACTTGCCCCTGTGCCAAAATATATCCAAGGAAAGACACTGATGAGGAATGGAATTGACATTTTTCTGCTTTTACATATAATTTGTTTTCCAACAGACATTGGAAAATAGCAGAGACATGAATCTGATGCTCCTTGAAGGTCTTGGAAAAAATGAGGATTCCATCCAAGTATATAAACACAAACCTGTCCAGGAAATCCCTGAGGACATCATACACTGATGCCTAAAAAACTACAGGGGTGTTAGTTAACCCATTGGCATGACCAAATATTCAAAGTGCCCCAGAGGTGTGTTGAAGGCTGTTTTCCACTCATCCCCCTGTCTGATTTGGACTAAATAATAGGCATTCTGGAGGTCGAGTTTTGTGAAGACTGTGACACTGTGAAATGGTTCAAAAGTAGAGCTAAAGACCAGTGTTGGTCAAGTTACTTGAAAAAAGTAATCAGTAACTAATTACTGATTACTTCCCCAAAAAAGTAATCCCGTTACTTTACTGATTATTTATTTTCAAAAGTAATTAATTACTTAGTTACTTAGTTACTTTTTAAAAACACGATTTACAACCTGAATAGGTGATAAAGTGATAGATCTTTCAGCCCAATTCTACTTTTTCTGCATAATCCATCATACAAAATGTAATCAAATGGAAAAGTCTCTTTTTTAAACTTGTTTTATCATTTTTAATCTTTTAACTTTATGCATCAAGCAAAAATTAAATTATATGCAACATTCTCTGACTTGAAGAAATTAGTTTAACATTTAAACCTATTTTCTGCACATTCCAGCACATAAAATAAAATATTTTTTGTGTTTACACTCAGTCTTTCAAATAGATGCAAGTAAAACACAGCAGAAAATAAATAAAGTCAAAGACTAGCGGTCCTGTTGCTCTATTTTCACCTGTAAAGCAGGAGTGGGTTAGGCGGAGGTTTACCCTGGTGCAGGTGTGCCGCGGTCAGTGGAAGAATCCGCGAGTTTCTCTGTGAATTTCCCATTACGTCGTTGCGCACAAGCTTGTTTAGGGTCTTTTTCCGTGTAAAAAGAAGTTTTCTTCCCACGCACAGCGGACACTAATGTTTTTGTCACTTTTTATGGAATCAAACTCAAAGTAAGGTCAGTACTTCCACGCTTTAAACGCTGCACGCTCATACTCTCTCCCACACTCGATATGTGATCCACTGTTGATCTGCACACAGCTGTTGTCACGAACGTCGCACTCGCTTATGTCATTGTCATGAGACATTCTCGCAAAAAAATCACGGTTATAGTAACGCAGTAACGCAGCCTTCCTACGGAAAAGTAACGGTAATCTAATTACCGTTTTTGCAATAGTAATCCCTTACTTTACTCGTTACTTGAAAAAAGTAATCAGATTACAGTAACACGTTACTTGTAACGCGTTACTGCCTATCTCTGCTAAAGACAGGTATTTACTTTTGATTGTTATGTCACTGATGCCCCTGAAGTCAATCCATGGATGGAGAGAGCCATACTTTTCCCCACAAATAAGAAACCGGCTCTCCATTGAGAGGAGGAGGGCTGAATGATGCCTGCAGCAAGTAATTCTTTAATATATTTTTCAATGGCCACATGTTCGGGCTTAGACAGGTTATACTACAATACACTACACTGGCACGATCATATGGCCTGTGAGAGGAAACTGAGAGTGCTCTACTTTTGCTGAATACTTCCTGAAGATCATGCTGTTTGAAGGGAACCATGCAGAGGACTAAAATGGTCTCTGTATTGGCGAGGGACTATGTAGGTTTTGGTGTGCAAGTGGAGACAAGGCAGTTAGAGTGGCAGAACAGTCTCCAACTGATAACTTTCTGACCTGACCAGTCTAAGTGAGGATTATGTAATTGCAGCCAGGGAAAGCCAAGAATGAGCGGTGTATCAGGGGCGTGAAAAGCAAAAAGGTAAGAGTTTCCCCATGATTACCAGAGGTAACTAGTGTGACTGGCCCAGTGCAGTGTGTTATGTGAGTGAACACTTGGTTATTTAATGCCTGGAATGGGCAGATCTAGAGAAAGGAGATGAATGTTTAATTGTCTCACTAATTCAGTGTCAATAAGGTTTTGTTTGGCACCAGAACCAACGTCGAGAGAGGGAAGCTAATCTTTCATGGTTTCAGTCTCTGAGGTAAATCGGCCATGCTACGGTAGGATGGTCAGAGTGAGAGAGTGGATCCAAGATGCAGATTCAGAGGCACAGTCTTTCTCAAGAGCTACACTTTATTTACAACCTGTGAAAAAGGGACACTTGAAATATAGAGCACGAACTGTGAACTATGGTAAGAGTCAGGCACATGGAACTGTGAGCATGAAATGGGTTCTACAGGGGGTCTCGGGGAATGGGTCGTAGTTTGATGGGTGGCAATTAGAGTCACTGCAACAGAGAAGTGTCAGGAGGCATACTAGTGATTTGTCAGGTGAGTGAATGAGTTTATCTTCTGTGTCTTACTTGTTGGCAGGTGAAGAGTGGCGGTCTGAGTGGGTTTCAACGAGCTGTGAGTCGAAGAAAAGTGGTCCAGTGATTCACAGAGGTGAAGACAGGGATGCAGGCAGGCGAGGAAAAGGAACAGAGTTGGCATGAGAGATTGATGAGGCTCCACCCAGAACTAATGGAAAAACACAGCCACTTACCCAGACCATGACAGTAAGGGGTCTGACATGCCGTAGGGCCAAACCATGAAGGTCTTTGTAAACAAACAGGAGAATTTTGAAATTGAAACCTCACTGGCAACCAGTGGAGAGAAACTAAAAAATTTTTTTTTCTTTCCCAAAGAAAAAAAAAATATTGATAACCCTGAAGTAATAAAAGTATTTGTGTTGTTAAATCTTGCATCCATCCTTGGAAAAGTGGAGTAGATCTTTGATTGTGGTGGTTATTGTCATTGTTATTGTCATGGTCTGGGTGAGTGCCAGAGTTTTCCACAGAGCCGGCAGTGCCACGTCTGGGAGGAGCCACCGTGTTCCTGCTCACTGCTCTCACATATGGGTAATTAAGCTGTCAACTAACGCCAGCGCTCTCAACTTCTCTTCGTCAAATTCTCAGCTAACCACACTACTCACTAGATTGCCAGATGCAAACCTTTTCCATCAAATATAGCAAAATTGGTGTAGCCAGATCTGGTTTACCAGAGGTGGCCCACACATGGGCCAGTTGCAGACACACTGCTGGTCCTTTGCTGGCTCAGAAAGGTTTCAGCTCTGGCCCCAGATGTCAGCCTAATGTGTACCTTAATCGACCACTCACCCGCACCGCTCTCCGCTCCTGGTCTACCTGTGGCGATGACTCTAACCCCTTGGACCCTGCCATCCAGTCTGGCACCCCTTTGGCCCCCAAAATCACAGAACTGCAGTTTCCACTGTTAAAGTTTCTCTTGTTTGTTTGCATAGTTCAGGTTGCACATTTGCTCCACAGTGTTGCATTGTTCACGGCTCATGTTAATACTCACGACTCACAATGCACAGTTTAATAGTCTTGTTGTATATATTCACTTGCTCTGTAAATAAACTTTGTTACTTAACTTTAACCAGTGCTCCATCTGCGCTCTTGCATTTGAGTCCTTTTTCTCCGAGTCGGCCTACGGCCATGAAGGTTATGCTGTTAAAGACAGTGTTATAGAGAAGTTTGGCTTCATAGCAGACAATCTCATGAGGGTTAAGGACTGAACTCTGTGGTGGCCAGTTCTCATGTATGAAAATGGGACAATACTAGCATTACCATCTTGGAATATGCCCATGGCATCAAAATAAAAAATCTCTTGACCGAAAACCCTGTTCATTTGTATACCTACCCAGTCAACTGACATAATTTCATGGGGCTCATAATGTTGGTTTACCTAGACCTCCAGCTCAGTGGAAGACTGTTACGTACTCTGCCTAGCCAAAAGAAGAGATACAAGGTGGTCAGTGTATTTTGGCATTCAGCATTTCTCTGGCTGATTGTAGCCAGTTGGAAAGTTGCTACTTGTTAAATTTTTATTGGCCAGAGATTTGACCCTAGAAACAAGATGCCAATGAATCTAGGAGCAATTCATAAATTTAATTTATAGTTACAATTTACCATTCAGATCAAAAGTATTATTGCCAATGGCTGGACAAACTAAATTGTCAGCAATGAGCAATGTAAATACTCAGGTCCCAGAGAACATTAAGATTATTATTGCTGCTGCTTCTGTAGCTGATGTAGTGGTTTCTTGTCCTCTCAGACCAGCAGGTGGAGGTGAGGGTGGAGGAAGGGTCAGAGTCTGTCATCCTGCCCTGCAAAACAAAACCTGACCTGCCTGAGGACACCACAGTGGAGTGGACTCGCTCTGACCTCGGACTCATGATGGTACATGAATATTCAAATCAAAGTGACCCCCTTAAGAAACAGAACAATATTTACTGTGGTCGCACAAAGATGAATGAAGACCTGCTGAGAACTGGAGACCTCAGTCTTACACTGAAACACCCCACAGAGAGAGACAGTGGAGGATACATCTGCACCATCTACAGGGACAAAGACATCCTGAGACAGAAAGTGGTGCTGCAGGTCAGAGGTCAGTGTAGTTAATTCCAATCAGAAGTTTGCTGCAGATCAGAGATCAAAGGTCAGAGGTCATATTGTTGTTTTATCTTTCTCTACAGAACCATTTCCATCTTGGGCCATAGTTCTTCTGGTTCTCCTGGTTCTCCTTGTTATTTCCGCGGTTCTATTATTTCACTTTCGTCACTATTTCATGTCAGGTGAGTGTCTCCTCCTACACTACCCATAATGCCGATGGTCAGCAGGTGCCCTCTGGTGGTTCCTTGACTGTGGCTCACACAAACTTGTTCCAGAAGCTGAAAGAGTTGAGAGTTACAAACAGCTGATACAGAGAGCTGAAGAGAAACTTCCAGGTTTGTTCCAGAAGTCAGAAAACCTCCTTCAGACTCAGTCATTGATCAGTGAAACAGCTCCACAACATGACTTTACTAAACAGTGTGTGTGCTTCACTGCATTGATCTGACACAGAGGCTGCATGTGGACAAGCTGTTCTTCTTCTGTGGTGGTAAACAGCAGCTGACATGGAAACATGCTGACAGTAAATGTTGCAGCAGCTTCAGTAAATGTTCCTCCTTGAGTTGTGCTCAGTCATGTGGTGGAGAGCTTCAGATGTTCAGACACACGAGATCTTCATGGTTTCTGTGCTGATGTGTGTGAGACATGGCCGACTGTGGCGGCTCAGTCTGTCTGTTCTTCTGCTCTTCATCCAACATGTCTGCAGCACTTTACAGGACGCTGCAGACTAGTTACCAAAGAACGAGTCAGGAACACATCAGGAACAAACTGAGACACAATCTGACTGAGACTAGAAGACAAGGAGGGGACAGGGAGGTCATGTGACCATCACAAATCAATCAATCAATCAATCAATCAATCAATCACTCACTCACTCACTCACTCACTCACTCACTCACTCACTCAATCAATCAATCCTTTTATTTGTCACATGCAATGTTTACACCTGCAGTGAAATTGGACCCCACTCCCCAATGATGGTGGTTTTCCTTTAGTGCGAACAACTGCATGTCAATTTCACAGCCGATCTAACAGTCCGTCACTGATCTCTCAATCTCCCGTTTAAGAGCCGTGAGCTTCTCCGAGATGTTATCAATTTTGCGCTCAAAGAGCATAGTCTGAATACTCACAACAGCCTCGAGCTTCTCCAAGTTCTTATCCGTGCTGCGTTCAACGAGCCCATTTTGGGAAGTCACGACTCGTCCCATCGCTTCAATCACAGCAGCTTTGTGGGGTTTTTAACAGCTGATTCCGCTTTCTTTATTCTTCGATAAGCCAGGGCCAAGCCAGCTCCGATCAGCAAGAACCCTGTTATCATGGTTCCAAAAAGGTAGATGTCTTCAATGTCCTCGATCGACAGTCCTGCCAGGCACACGACCCTCCAGCTCTGTCACCCATCCGTCATGTATCCGGCAGGGAAAGTACCTCCAGGACACTCGAGCTCACCTTAACCCAGGCTTCTCGTTGAGAAGACGGTGTCAATTGCATTCAGGAACCAGTTGATGAAATCCATAATTCCTCTTTTAGGTTTTAGAGAACAGACTGTGAGAGAGTGTTCCAGGGCAAAAGCAGAAAAGTAGACAAGACTAGACGAGGACACGAGAAGCCAAGCAGGGAAGATAGGGGAGAGGGAGAGGAGAAAAGTGCAACCGCCTTCGCCAAGAGCTAAAGAAATGACGACAACATGATGATATGAACAGCTGCTGTTCATATCATCATGTTGTTTTTTTGTTGTCCTCTCAGTTTACCAGGTGATGGTGGATTCAGGGGCAGAGTCTGTCCAGCTGCCTTGCAAAATGACAGCTCACTTGCCTCAAGATGCTAAAGTTGAGTGGATGGACAAATACAACAATAAGGTCCACGTGTATGAGAACAGCTCGGACCAGCCTGAACAACAGGACCAGGATTACAGAGACCGAACGAAGATGAATGAAGACCTGCTGAAAACTGGAGACCTCAGTCTGACCCTGACATACCCCACAGACAGAGACACAGACACCTACACCTGCACCGTCTACAGCAGGGAGGGAAACATCCTGATGAAGAAACAAGTGGAGCTGGAAGTTAGAGGTCAGTGCTGTAGATACAGGTCAAAGGTCAGAGGTCATGTAGGAGTTTATTCTCTAAAAGCTTTTAGTTTGAATCTATTTTCAGTTCATTAGTTTGAAGTTCATTCTGCTGTCTCCAGAGTTTTGTTTTCCTCCTTCATAGTTTGGAGGGAACATTTCTCACTGAGTCTGGCTCACACTATATGTGGAACACAAATGTTCCTGAAAACTCACGCTTAGAACAAGAAAGCCATTATCAGTCGAGCTTCAGAATTGACAACATCAACAGCTAAATAAAGAACAGCGCCTCCTTTGTAATAAATAAATGCATGTCTAATTTTGTTCTCCATCCTAAGTACTGTCTGGTTATGAAAGTAGCTATGTTGATTACAAAATAAATTAACTTCTAACTGGAATTTCAATGTTTGTAAAAATGTAAATTTCTATAGTTAAGTTATTTTGCTTTGAACTTTTACACTGACTCAGAGGATTTAGCTAATCCTGCTTCCTGGGACAGGGACCTGCTAACAGGTTGAAGCTGGTTAACCCTTCCTTTCAGTCTGATTTCCACCGAATCAGGAAGATTTATTTTACTTTTATCTGTTTGCTTGATAAAGCTCCTTCTGGGTGCTTAAGGATCAGAGTGTAAAATGAGAAGTTCTGTGTGACTAAACAAACACCTGCTGAACTTTGACCTCCAGGACAAAACCAGATAGTGGTCCCCCTCTGAGATTTAGACAGTGAGCTCTGATCTGAGCTGCTCTGTGAACACAAATTGGGCTTTGGACTTTTTATGAACCTCCAAAGTTCTGTGGAACTACAGACAGATGATTCAAATAGGAATTTTCACACAAAGAAAAATTAGTAGAAAGAGAAAGCTGAATGTCTTTAATGGTGATCTGCATAGATCAGAGAAACATCCAATATTGAATCAGCGAGGATGCATGACTTTGAAATGATCAACTTTATTGATCCAACAGAACAGCTCAGAGATGAGCTGAGTGAAACCTGAGGATTTAATGATGTTGCTATAGAAACGTTGAGACTTTAATGTGATGAAGGTTTCTGTGGCTTCAGGCTAAACAATGTGTTTGAAATGCTGTGCGGAGCTAAAACTCAGTGACAGTCAGAGAGGAAAGAAACAAAGAACCTGATCAAATTACATGATTGATTTAAACTCTTCATCTGTCCAATCTTTCATTTTAAATCCACAAAGAAAAGTTGTAGACAGGTGTTGTTAGCTTTGTCTACAACTCTGAAAACCAGCTGTCATATGTTCAGGTGTGCTTGTTATCCTCTCAGTCTGTCAGGTAGAGGTGGAGGAGGGGGCGGAGTTTGTACAGGTGCCCTTCAAAACAACAGAAAACCTGCCTGAAGACACTAAAGTAAAGTGGGAACGCCAAGAACCTAAACCAACAGTAACGGTCCACTTGTATGAGAATGGCTTTCACCAGATTGAAGAACAGCACCAGTGTTACAGAGACCGAACAAAGATGAATGAAGACCTGCTGAAAACTGGAGACCTCAGTCTGACCCTGAAATACCCCACAGAGAGAGACAGTGGGAAATACAGATGTGAAGCCAACAACAGGGATATCATCAGATACAAAACAGTGCAGCTTAGGGTCAAAGGTTTGTTTGCTCAATATTTCTGTCTTTGTTTATTTCTTAGTTCCTGTCTGACTGTCTTGTGTCTCCTCTGCAGGGAGAGTTCAGGTCCAGGATCAAACGGGGGACATCAGGAACAGAAGCAGCTCCATTGATCCGACTCCTCTGATGGCTGATCAATCAGTTTGATCTGTGTGTTCTTTGATTATTGATCAGTGATGTCAGAGTGGAGTCAGTGTGATGTTGTTGTTGTGTGTTTGAGACTTTTAGTGTCCATGAAGGTCTCTGCTGCCGTAGATCCTCTGAACTGTGACAGAGGTCTCACTCTGGAGGAAACTCTCAGCACTTTCCAGCAGCTCCTCCATCATGGAGGACGTTCCCTCACTGTAACAGGTGGAGGAGAGAGGAGAGGAAGCACAGGTGGATCCTCTGATCACTTTTACAGTATATATGTTTCCTTTAGGTAATAGTATATGGTTTCATATTATCTGTGAAACCTGTTAAAACAAATCAGTTACTTAAACAACAGGATGTCTTAAAGTCATAGAATCCTAATTTCCTGCAATGTTATACTCAAAAATTGGGGAGACACCAAAGGTTGTTGTTCCTAACAATGTCAGAAATCTGGTTTCTAAATAGATAATTATTTTAGATGGCAGTACGTTTGTATCCAGTAACACTTTGAGGGATCTTGTTATTTTTCAGCAGGATGCCCTCCTGTGTCCACTGTCAGTTGCTGGGCTGATTAGCATGCCGTTGGAAAAAATGACCTGACAAATAACACAAAGGGAAGGTTATGTAGTGGCTGGTCAGACTAACACAGACTCACGGGGGAAACAAACAGTAACAAACTTCCCGATAAGAAAGAAACAAAAATAAACAGTGAAATTGAAACATTAATGTAATTATTACTGTGAGAAGTACACATGAGCAGATGTTCACCAGACTACGAAACAACCATGTCTAAAAAAGAACAATTTCAGGAAAATTTTGAATAAATACTTAGAATATCACACCATAAGTTTCACTAGCAGAGTCCAAGAATGTGGAAAAATCCTCAAATACAGACTAAAACTATGTGATGATACATGAACACTAACGTCTTCTCTGGTACAAAGCTAATTTTAAAATGAAAATGAACTGAAAACTGCCCTCAGACAACTGTAAATTTGAAATTCTTTTTGTAACACATGGAGACAGCATGCTCAAACTAAGGAGGAGAGCCACCATTCAACTTGTTGTAGCATTCAGTGCAATGAATGGAGGTATGAAGGCACATTAGCGCCTAAGGAAAGGACAGATTACACATCAGTTTCTTAGTTATTAGTATACAGTTTTTAGAGTGACATATTCTCCCATCCAGACAGCATCATTTTCATGCAAGCCCTTCATAACATGTGTACCGACTCTACTAACCCTTTCACCAATGAATGAATGAAACAGCATAAACAAACACAAAGAAAATAAACATTTTAACATTTCTGTCTGTCACAAATTGAAGAAGAGTCATTTCATTTTTTAAATTGTTTTTGTTAAACTGAAGTGTGACCAGCTAAATTAATAATCAAAAAACACCTTATCTGTGAATCAGAGTTTTTTCCCCCTTTCAGTGAGCTCACATTTAATGCGTGCAGCCAAACATGATGGCAGACTGCCACAGATCACTTCCTCATAGTTTCACACCTGTTGATCCACTTTTCGTCACTATAAAGTAGCCGCACCCCCACAGGTGAACTAGTAAATCACTGCCTTTGTCCTCACAAACTCTCTTTCCTCAGAAGTGATCTGTGGCTGGCTGGACTTCATTACACAGATGTGCTTTAACAAAGTATGAAGCTGAACTCTGAGCATGTTTTCTTTTCTTTTTATTGTAACAGGGTAACTATGTGCGAATGCTGTTTGTTGATTACAGTTCAGCGTTTAACACAATAGTGCCCTGCAGACTGTTCACAAAGCTCAGGGATCTGGGACTTAACAGCCCTCTGTGTGCATGGGTGTTGGACTTCCTCACTGGCAGAACTCAGGTGGTGAGGGTGGGCAGGTGCTTCTCCAACAGCATCACCATCAACACAGGAGCACCTCAGGGATGTGTCCTCTCGCCACTGCTCTACTCCCTCTACACTTCGGACTGTGTGGCCACCCATGGCTCCAACACCATTGTGAAGTTTGCTGACGACACAGTGGTGTTGGGTGCCATCTCCAACAACGATGAGGCGGCCTACATGGATGAAGTGAAGAATCTGGCATCGTGGTGCCAGGACAACCACCTCCAGCTGAACGTCAGCAAGACCAAGGAGCTGGTGGTGGACTTCAGAAGGGGTCAGTACAGAGACTACAAGCCCATTATCATCAATGGAGCTCCAGTGGAGAGGGTGCAGTCCTTCAAGTATCTTGGTGTCCACATCTCCTCAGACCTGACATGGTCTGCCCACATTCAGGTCCAGACCAAAAAGGCTAGGCAGCGCCTGTATCACCTACGACAACTGAGGAAGTTCAGGGTCTCTCCAAAGATCCTCAGGATTTTCTATACAGGCGCTGTGGAGAGCATCCTCACACAGAACATGACATCGTGGTTCGGGAACAGCTGTGTGAAGGACCAAAAAGCTCTCCAGAGAGTGATCCGTACAGCAGAACGCTGCTGCAGGATTGCTCTCCCCCCGCTTCAGGACACCTACACCAGGAGATGCCGGACTAGAGCAGCGCAGATACTGAAGGACCCGTCCCATCCTGGCAACAAACTGTTCCAACTTCTGCAATCTGGTAGAAGGTTCCGCATCTTCCGGGCAAGGACAGAGAGACTCAAGAGGAGCTTCTATCCCAAAGCCATCCGTGCCCTAAACACACACACCCGCCCTCTCACATCATCTATAATTGACTGAGTCAGGACTCTTCCAGACACTAAACCAAGGCACAATGTACATTTCAAATTCCTTTAATTTTAAATATGTTTATATTGTCTATCCTGTAAAATAGTCAGATGTCTATTCATATTAATGTACAGAATTCACCTGCTTGCTGCTACCACTGCACATTCACCCAGTGTATATACTATATGTGTATATATATATATATATATATATATATATATATATATATATATATATATATAATGTTCTTCCTCTGCACCCCCCCCCCCCCCCCCCAATTTGTGCACATGTCGAGGAGCGTGTCAGGTTACATTTCACTGTGTGTTATACTTGTATAACTATGCATGTGACAAATAATAATAAAGAACCATAAAGAACCAACAGTGGGTGTTGTGCTTTGCCAGGCTCATAACTCCGAGCATCACTGAGCTGCAGCATTATTTAACAGCTCAAAATAAAATTACCATTTCTTATTTCATAGTTCAACTGCAAACAAATACCATTAGACTTTTAAAAAATGCATCTGAGCTCAGTATCATAATGATATATTCAGGTATCAAAGGAAAACGTAACTGTTGAAAGTATAAACAGCAGCAAAGAAAGAAAAGGTTTTGACACGCATGTCTGCCACACACTGAAGAGGATTTGAAATATATAAAAAAAGAAAAGTTAATCAGAGCTTTAAAAAATAACCCTCCAGCTTTAGGTGGAGGTTTAGAAAATGCAGTTAAACATCATGCAAGACTGGAACACAAATTGTGAAGAAAGAGCGATTCAGCCATTCAGTTTCCTCATAGTTTCTTATCTGTTGGTCTATGCTAAGTGATAGCCTTCTTTCCATCAAAATAGCTTTGGACCTCACATTAAGAATTTCAGTGAGAAGACACCAAATAAAAGTTATTATTATTATATATTATTATATTTAGAATCAAATCTTGATCTTTTTAATATATTCTGGAATAATGACAGAAGAAAATTCACCTGATCACGAACCTGTTCATCAGCCAATGGTTGAAATACAAAAAAAGTATAATTTTCCATGTAAGAACATAACTGTAAACTGCTTTGATGGTCATTTGTATCAAAAATGAGTGTATGTCAGGCATGTTTCCCATGTTCTGCTGGTCATGTATGATTACTGAAAGTAGCACTTTGAAAATGTGATATCTTTGGGCCAACAAGCTGCTAGTTCTGATTCAGGCAGTCTGCCTTTTAAAACATTTGTGAAAGATGGTCATTCTGAAGAGCTTGTGTAGTGATATATATCGATCTATAGCTCTCGCTCTCTCTCCTTCTATCTATCTTTTTGCTAAATTTGGGCTTTTTAAAGGCATGTTGTCTGATCAGAATTACAAATACTATTGTATCATGAATGACCTGATACCAAATGATACAAATTAGAGAGAGAGAATGGTGTTACCATAATAATGGTGATACCTGATCAAAAGACCAATTGAAAAATGACATAAAATAATATTTGCACGGTTGGATCTAAATAAGGTTCCAAGGACAGCTTCAACATGCAACAAGAAGAAATGGGAGCATGCAATTTATTGAAAGCAATGCTTAAATTGAAACAGGCTGTTTTACAGCCAATCAAAGGATTAGGTACACAGCCCCAAAAACTGTAAACACTCCCAAAACAGAAATCGAAGTTCCAAAGATGACCTCAGTAATGAGTAGCTCCACTCGTATTGTTGATCACTTCAAAAGGTTTTCCTTGTCTTGTTATGTCCAATTTCTTCTTCCTGTTTACACTCTCCTAATGACTTCTGTATACAGTGTCCCAGTCTCTCCTTATTCTTTGCCAGATCATCAGTTCACCTTACCTTGTGTCTTTCAGTTTGCATGCTCCGAGTGTTGTCTCGGTTTATGTTTTGTTCATGGAGGCTGAAGTTCCCTTCAATCAATGTAGGGGAGACCGGGGATAGTTGTAACATTTTTGACATTTCTGTCTGTAAATTGGAGCTCTTTTAAGGTAGTGGATTCAAAATGTAATGCAAAGTATTTACATGTCTCTGCTATTAAATAGTGCAGCTATTTTCTCTGCAGCACAATTACCCATTGCATGGTATGGTCTCAAACACAAAGAGTGAAATGTTACAATTAACCCCATAGTCTGGGTTAGTTGTAACATATCCTGGGGTAAAATGTAACACAATGAAATAAGGGTACTAACAAAATATTAACATGTAATCTTTGTTTATTCAACACATGAATGCACTTAGAGCCATTTATGTAGCTGTGTGTGTGTGTGACAGAATGCAGAAATCTAACTTTTGAACATATTCCAACCCCCCAAAAAAGACAAATTATGGAATTTTCTGCAACTGAATATTTCATTAATTTTGGTTGGTCTTCCTTGAGTTTGGCCTCATTGGCTCAGTGGGCATTATAACCTACAGCTCTTACACCAATTTTGAACATAACAATGAAGCTGAAAAAATGTAGTTGTTCACCAGCATCGCAATTCCATTACTTTTTATCATGGCTTACCTTGGTGTGGTTTGCAAAGTGCTTCAGAAAGATGAGGAAATCTGTTTCTTGCACCCATCCTGATTTATTTCCACTACCAGTACTTCCTACTGGTCCATCTCTGACACAGTGGTCTGCATAATGTATGTGTGGGAACACAAACAGTGGAGGAATTGTGTTGCCAATGGCATTAACCGCATATACAAAGGTGACCAGTGAACCTCTCTCTGCTGATGTCGTTGCCCCAACTTGTTTAATATAAGTTAAAGTAATAGTGTGGTAAGTTGTAACATCTGCATTATTGTTACAACTAACCCAGACTGTTGCTGTTACAACTGACCCAGACTCCTATAGCCATGAACTAGCTAACATTACAGCCAACGGCTAAAACATTAGCACTAAAGACTTACACAGAATATATCCCCATAGACATACAAGTAACATAATTTAAGTTTGATGAGTTTAACTGCAAAGCAGATAATGCTATTAGAAATTGAAATAAAGTAGAAAAACTTACTTTTTGGCATACAAATTACTTTTTTTCGTGTTAAATTGTCTGTGTTTGACAAAATGTGCTGATTTTTCACATGTGATAGCAGAACTGAGTTGGGCATGCACAGGATGAGTCACATCATTTGAAACTTAGCCCTGATTGGAGAAATTGGAAGTGTTACAACTGACCCACGTTACAACTATCCCCGGTCTCCCCTACATTGTTACAGTGCTTTTCTAGAACCTGTGAAACTTCCCTGTCCTATCCCCCAGTCATGTCTGTCCCGTTTGTAGCAACTGAAAATAAAATAAATTCATAATTATAATAAAGGTCAATCAAATGGACCAATATGGCAAGGCCATGATGATCCACTTGGTAAAATAAATCCGCTTGGCTTCTTTCTTGGCCTTAAGACAACAATTCTGATGGCTAAAGATCCAAATGGGACACAAAAAAGGAAAAAAAAAAAAAAAAAAAAAAGAACCTGTGAAACTACAAATAAATAAAAAGAATAAATATTCCAGAAGCAAATAAAGAATGGCATGTTTGCGACACACTGGGAACGAGTCCTGACTTCTCAAAATATGCTCATTGAATGCAGCATGGATAAGATCTTTGAGAAGCTTGAGGCTGTTGTGAGCACAGACATTCACAATTTCACTGCGGGTGCAAACTTTGCATGTGACAAATGAAGATTCTGATTGATTGATTGGACATGGCAAAACAGGTTTAGGCATTTAATTTAAAATCTTTCCAAATATGAGTCAAAACAATAAAATATGCAGCAGTTATGATCCATAAAGATGAAACACAATACAAGCTTACAAACAAAGCTTCTCTATTTGGTACAGCTCAATGTGCAAATCTGGGAAAAAATGGCTTCCTGTATTACCCTATACATGTGAGCCTTACCAAGCAATAGAAATGAATGCCATTTAACCCATAGTAAAATGACCTAACCACAGTCTCCAAGCCAGCCACTAGGAGCTAAATTCCTCTCTTAACGTGCGCATGGCCAATTACAGTTAGCATTCCTGGGTGTTTGGGCTGATAATCTATTCATTATGTCAATTTTCAGTTCTACATGATTGGATTGTCACGCTGATCGAATAATTTCCATGTCACGACAAGTTAGTGGGGAAGTTTAAATATATCTGGGTTTTGTTCAGATGTGAGGGAGGGAGGGGATGTATCTATCTGCAAGTTAAGGAAGGTTGAGCTTTGTGCAGCACATGACTCATAGTGTATTCAGGTGTAATTATTCTATGGCCATCTGGACTTAGAGCGACACGCCTCTCCCCACCCTCAGTTCACTTCAACACTTCTGTCTGTAATAATACAGGAAGAAACTCTGCGTACTTAGATAAGAGTGTCAGTAGATGATCAGCAGAGGAAAGTGAAGCTGCTGTGAGCTGATGTCCTGAAGGGCTTTTAAAGAGTCTCTGAGTTTGACAGGAACATGAAGATGTTTGTGGTGTTTGTGATCCTCCTGCACAGTAAGTACACCTTCCTCTCTCTGCTCTCATCATCAGCTTTTCTTTCATCTCTCTCATTGAAGTGGAATCACAGAAAAGTTTCTTATGAGTGGGCCAGGAGCCGGATTACTGGCTTAGTAACCTTACTTTACAGTTAACCCTAATTATAAATGATATTAATTCAGTCCACTTTTTATTGGGTACACCACCCTGGTGATGCTGTTTCACCTGGTGGTATAGTTATTGCAGGATGTAATGATTTTCATTTTGCATTTTATAGAGTACCTCTTTTTGCTCAGTTAATGTGCTTGTAACTGTAATAATGCCAAATGACAGACAGCATTTTTTTTCGGCCACAAGTTCAGCATCAGGATTAGTCTCCAACAGTCATAGAGGGTGATCTGGGGTTCTCTGCTTAGGTTGCTGCCCCCACAACCTGGCCCTGAAAAACCACAAAAAATGGATTTCAATTGTTTAAATTTGGTGCAAATTTTACAATTTGCACCAAATTTTTTGTTAAATTACAGAACAAGTTCTGCTAGCTCATTACCCACATTGTCCAGTTTCTGTAGCTGTACAAAAACAGGAACATCTATAGCATACAGTGAAAAACAGAAACTTGTCTATCATTTGATTTTTGCTTAATGACTTTGTGTAGTATGAGTGGCCTAGTTTAGGTAATGCTCAATATTGAACTGTAACTCTGATCTTAGTTTTTTGTGTTTACTACTACTCAGGATAACACATGACACAGGACAAGTTTGATCCCTTTTGTCCTCCATATTGGAAAATGGAGGGAAAAAATAGCTCTTAGTTTTATAAATTCTGAACTCAGATATGCGGTCTCCAGTGTCATTGAAATCCAGTCAGATGCTCATTCTACATTTTTGCTTGTTTCTTCCCTTTTTCTCTATACGCTTACATTTAAATCGTCTCCCTGTCTCTCTGTGTCATGGTCCTGGGTCCCCTGACCCAGCGTTTTTAGCTCCTTGTGATGTTTGTAATATTGTACTTGTGTGAGTTATTCTATGGTTTCTAGTTTCGATCCCTTGCCCTTCATGTTTCTCTGTGTCCCCTCTGTTCTGTGTAAGTCTGTGTCTGCATGTTTGAGTTCCCCTCTGTGTCTTTCGGTTCTTAGAGTCCTCTGCCTTATGGTTTATGTCTCTGTGTTTCTTAGTTGCTGTCTCCACTGTGTCAAGTTCGCGTCTCTGTGTTATACTTCCTGTTTTACTTTGAAGTTCTGTGTCTTATGTGAATGCGTCTTGCTTTGCTTGTCTCGTCAGTCCTGATTTCTCCCAGCTGTGCCCTCCTTCTGTGTCTCATTCCCTCGTTATCCCTCTGTGTATTTAAGCCCTGTGTTTCTCTTTGTCTGTGTCGTAGTCTCCCTCATGCTGTGTGTGATTCTCCCCGTGGTTCCTGGTATACTTTATGTTTAGCTTTCCCAGTTTAGTTTAGTACTGTTTTTGTGTTTCACTTTTTGCCAGCATTAAAGCTGTGTTTTTGAGTTTACGTTTTGTCTCCGTGAGTTTGCGTTTGGGTCCTCTCCTGCCTGCCACACAGCCGAATCATGACACTCTGTGTACCTGCCTGTACCGCTACAATTACTGCTTTACCCCCTTCCTTCTTTCACATAATGGTATGAGCCCAATCTGTCTTTGCATGTGATTGGCTGCATGGTCTGCCCATCAAAATAAAATTTCCATCCCTGCCTGCATTGATACTAGGGGTGGATTTCAATGATCGATTTTTAAAATATAAATGTTTAAATATAAATGTATTTTTCCAGAAATGCCAGAATCTCAGGTTAAAGCTAACGAAACTATTTCAACAATCACAGAACCGCTAAAACAGTAAATGAGAGCAGGTAAAGATGTAACAAACACAAAGCACTGACCCGACACATCAGAATCTGTGAGATGAGCATGTCCGTGTACGTGCTGTCGGGTGAGAAAGCCGACATCTCACAGATTCTGAAGTTTTTTTCACACTCCAACCAAAATTCACTGAACCAGCAGCAAAAGAAGATCAAAACTATGCTTCACATTTGATAAACAACATCACGAATTAGTTCTTACTTTTGCTGATTTGCTTCCACCACGGTAACATGACGCTTTCTCCAGAGCTCTTTCTCTCTCTCAGTGCACTTCAAGAACAGTTTCCCATCTCAAATCTCTGTTTTCTGAATTATTTACTTGCTTATTACGCACCAGTCTACAGCTGTGTACAGTGCTGTTGGCCGTTTCTTTTTTTTTCTTTTTTTTTTTCCTCTGACAAGAAAGCCTCATTTCTGCTGTTCAATACCAAAGAAATGTAAACTTTTTAAAATGGTGCCAAATATCAAAACGCTCAGCTGTGTCTCTAATTAAAGCTCTGTAACTTTGCTCTGCTTCACTTCAGCAGCATCAGGTAATGTTCACATGTTAATTCATGATTTTATTCTACTGCAGAATATTTTTAAGGTTATCTGCTATAAAAAAAAGACAGGCCAGGAAAATCTCCTTCATGTTTTTTTTTTTTTTTTATCCTCAATTACTTTGACACAAAGGCATCTGCAGTAATGCAGTGTCAGCTTTTTTCATATTTAGATATAAAAATATGGATATGTACTGATAAATGATCAGAATTATAATATTTCTGACTGTCTGAGGCAAAACTTCCCCGATTTAAATTAAATTAAATCGTTTTGATTCAATTCGATTTAATTTAATTCGATTTAATTCGATTTAAATTAAATCGAATTGAATCAAAACCTTGTGAATCAGAATCAA
Organism: Simochromis diagramma; assembly: GCF_900408965.1. Lineage (NCBI taxonomy): Eukaryota > Metazoa > Chordata > Actinopteri > Cichliformes > Cichlidae > Simochromis > Simochromis diagramma. The sequence continues at coordinate 332,697 of NW_024386897.1, read as the reverse complement.
ATAAATTATAGAAATCAGTGACAATACCCAGCCCTAATTGATACTCAGCAGGGCTGAAGAATTGGTTTCCACATACTGATGGGTCATTAGAAATTGACATGTGAAATTATATTTGACAGCTGTGGTGTAAACATAATAATGTGTAAAGTGTAGATGCACATCAGTGCATATTTGGAAACAAATTATTTGTGATGTCAATTAACTTATTGTTAATGTGAACAAAAAGTCTCAGATCAGTTGAAATGAAAATTTTCAGACGTAGTCTAAACCTTTAATCAGTTCGTCCAACACATTTCACTTTGTAGCACAGTGATAAATGTTTTATGAATGCAGATCCACTCTGTGTGTAGTATGGACTATGAAGTTTTGAATTAACTGGTTAGAAAGTTACAGTTCTGCTACATTTTATGTGCATCTACATCCACTGCTTATATTATTATTATTTATCCAGTCTGGCTGCAGACCTTAGGTTTATTAGTGCAAAGGTCAAACATCTTTAAGGTCAAAGTGCTGTTTATTATCTTGAGAAGAGATAACAGTCTCTTACAGGGGTAGGGGACGTGATTTGGCTGGAGCTGAAACCACTAGGCTAGTCTTGTAAATATATAACATGGAATTTTATTTGATTTCTTTATTATAGTATGTGGTTAGTATATTAAGATCCAACCTAACAGTAAACCCAGTGAATCAAAAAGGTTTTAGCTGAAGCACTAAATTCACAAAGTGATACGTTATTCTTTAGTTCACAGAGTTCAGATTTTATTGCAGCTTTGTTCATAAAGTTGGGTCTAATCTGGTTTTAAATTACCTTTTGTGTGAAATGCCTAACTGAGCTAACATGGATTTCTGGCTTTTCTGATGAGAAGGAGGCTACTGCTACTATAACAAGAAGCCATAAGTGGACACAGTGATGAGAATAAGGAGCTGTTGGAATGCTACTATGCAACTAATCCCAACAGAATGGGTTACATGAAGAGAATGTAGGACCTATGGATTCTTCAACAACCAACATCTAGACTAACAGTGAAACAACCAGCAGCTCAGTGTTCCAACATCCCGAAAAAGCAAATAGCCATCAAATTGCCATACATCTAAGAAAGTGTTGTGGCGGGTGTGGTTTGTGGCGCAGCTGTGGGGAGGTTGACACACCTGAGCTGCACCAGCTCGACATGCCTCCCCAGCCTATAAGAGTGAACTAAGTCCTGAACGATGTGGTGGTTGTTGTTGTTTGTCTGTGTGGCGGGCAGCTGCAGAGCTGCAGACACCTGTGAGTGTACAGCAACCGAGGGTAAATGAAAGTGTTTAAAAGCTTTACGAAGTGGGCGGTTTAGTCACTCTCCTGTCACAAGCGTATTAAGCATGAAGTGTCCGACAACACCAGGCCCTGACAATTATAAAAGAAAAAGCCCTTATTGTCACAGTACAGTATTTATGTTTCAGATTTTGATTGAGTATTTGTCGATGATTGTTATTCTTGGTTTTGGCTATCTTTCGTTTGTGCTCTTTTTGTATTTTTCTTAGTCTGTGTTTATTCCCTTTCCCCATGTTTTCTCTGGCCTGTCCTGGTCCCACGTCTCATGTCTAGTCACCCTTGTCTCCATGTTCCCTCTGTTCCAGAGTCAGTCATATCTCAGTGTGAAACCCTTGTCTCTGAGTCTCTGTCTTTGCATATGTGTCGTGTTTCCTGTTTTAACTGTTTTACTCTGATAGGACATGGACTATGTCAGTGTATCCTGCTTTGCTTCATGTGTCTCATTATGTCAGATTTGCCCAAACTTTGCTTCCCTCTTGTTTCCCATTCCCTTGTTACTCCCTTGTGTATTTAAGTTTCTTCCTGTCAGTTGTTGTGTCATACTCTCACAATTCTGTGTTTGTTTTTCCTCCATGTTCCTAGCTATTTCTGAGTTTACAGTTCCTAGTTTGTTTTCTAGTTGAAGATTCTTGTTTCCAGTTTCTAATTTAGTTTTGTATTCAATGTTAGCTTTTACAGCATAAATAAAGCTGCCTCCTTTAGTTCATCCCTCTGTGTCCTGTAAGTCCTGCACTTCATTAGCACCTGAGATCCCATGAACCAGCTGTTAATGGATGACAAACAAAAGGAACTCCTCTTCTTGGGAGAGACCTGGTGGGAGCGCTGAATGTCAGCATTGCAGGGAACACTGTTTTACCTACATGCACTGGTCCTGCTGCTTCTGTGATGTCTACAAACCCATCACTTGCTTCTTGCATTCCTGCTGTCCCAGCTATTGGCCGTGTACATGCCTTTGTGCATGAAGTGAAAATTGACCCTACAGTCAAACCTGTCCATCAGAAGCTGCGATGTCTCCCATTTGCTGTGAGGGCTTCATTTTTGGCAGAACTGAATAGTTTACTCAAAGCTGGTGTCATTGAATGACTTGATGCATCACCCTGGTATCCCCAATCATTGTGACAGGTCAGAAAATGTTTGATATGTGTAGACCTCCAGGAACCAAACAAAGCTGTGATTATTGATTGCTACCCTTTACCACATGTAGATGAATTGCTTGCTAGCTTACAAGGTGTAATGATAACAGCAAATCCTTATTTGCCTAGTATCATGTTTTATGTTGTTAATACTCCTAGACTGTAGGGGGACCTAGAGAGCCAGAGGGAGTTACCTCGGAGTAGACTGTGATGGCGAAGCTTTGTTTACATGTGAAGCACAGTTCGATAAAATACCTTCTCTTCAAGTAATGGTGTCATTCTTGAGAATCCACAACAACATAAAGAAACAAGACATGGTGTCAGAAGATGGACTTGAAGAAAGGTAACGGAATACAATATAGCGGTACCGACGGATCAGCTTAGCAGTGAACGTAGTGTAGCTAACTCGCCGAGGGAGAGAAAAGAGACCTAGCGACATAAGCATGGACGGCTTACACCCACCACCAATTCTTCAGTTGACTGGAAATGTGGCTGAAAATTGGAGAAGATTTAAGCAACGTTTCACGTTGTACCTATCAGCAATTGGACTTGACGAGGCAAGTGATAAAAAGCAAGCGTCAGTGTTTTTGCATATAGTGGGTGATGAGGCACTAGAAGTCTATAATAACTTCACGTTTACTGATGGTGACGGAATGAAGCTGAATAAAATAATGGAAAAGTTTGAGGCTTACTGCATACCTAAGAGAAATGTGACATTTGAGAGGCACAGATTCTTCACATATGTACAGAAGACAGGGGAGACCATAGATCAGTATGTCACAGAGCTGCAGAACAGGAGTAAAACATGTGAATTTGGAGGACTGACAGACTCTTTGATAAAAGACAGACTTGTGTGCGGGATTCCAGACAACGGTCTGAGAGAGAGGCTACTGAGAGAGGAAAATCTTGACCTGGAAAAAGCATTAACACTGTGCAGAGCAGCTGAAACAGTGAAGGCACAAGCTAAAGAACTGCTTAGTGACAGCTGCAGAGTGGATGCTGTGAATAAGAACACACACAGAGTCAAAAAGGAGAGTGCTGCCGCTGACATGAAACTGCAATGGAAATCGCCAGCAAACAGGGACAGAAAAGAAAAGACTTGTGGTCGCTACGGAATGCAACATCCTCCTAAAAAATGTCCAGCATATGGGAAAAGATGCAATAATTGTAACAAAAATAACCATTATGCTAGGTGCTGCAAAGCTCAAACCCTGAAACAAAGTGCAGTCCATACTGTGGATGAAGAAGACACAGAGGGACTCTGTGTAGCTGCAGTGACAGACAATAAGACAGGTGAAAAGGACTGGATAATGACACTCAAAGTGAATTACACACTCATGAAAGTCAAGCTGGATACTGGAGCTCAAGTGAATGTCATATCAGAAGCAGAGTTCAAGAAAATCAGACCTAGACCTAAAATGCATGCAACGAAGGTGAAAGTGAGAGGATACTCAGGTGCAGAAATACCTGTGAAAGGAAAATGCATGGTTAAAGTGACACACAAAGACAAGGAGCACACACTAACATTCATTGTGGTGCCGAAGAATGTGCAGCCTATACTAGGGTTACATGCCTGTGAGAGTCTAAACCTAGTGAAAAGAGTGCTCGTTGTGGAAACTGATGATAACATGGACTATAATGAGTTGATGAAGGAATATGGTGACCGATTTCAGGGACTTGGTTGCCTTGCTGGAGAACACACAATCAGAGTCGATGAAAGTGTAACACCAGTCATTCATCCATGCCGCAAAGTACCATTTGCTCTACAAAAGCCACTGAAAGCCGAGTTGGACAGGATGGAAAACCTGGAAGTGATTGAAAAGATCGATGAACCAACGGAGTGGGTGAGTTCTCTTGTAATTGTGGAGAAAAAGACTGGAAAGCTCAGAGTTTGCATGGATCCTAGAGATCTGAATAGAGCAATAAAGAGAGAACATTTCAAACTACCTACAAGAGAAGAGATAATGTCACAGTTTGCAAAAGCGAAGTACTTTAGCAAGCTAGATGCTTCATCAGGATTTTGGCAACTGAAGCTGGACGAAGCAAGTTCAAAACTGTGCACGTTCAACAGCCCATTTGGTGTTTGGCATTGCTTCAGCACCTGAGGTGTATCACAAGACAATACACATGATCTATGAACACCTGGAAAGAGTCAACACGTCAATGGATGACATCATTGTGTGGGGTAGCACAAAAGCTGGACATGAAATGAGACTGAGAAATGTTCTTGAAGCAACCAGAAAAGCCAATCTGAAGCTGAACAAAGAGAAATGTCAGCGAGGCGAAGGAACTGACATTCATTGGCGATATCCTGAGCAGTGAAGGCATCAGACCAGATCCTCAAAAGGTGTCTGCAACTGAAAACATGCCGAGGCCGCAATGCAAGAAAGATGTGCAGAGATTTAATGGCATGATAAACTACATGGGAAAATTCATACCCAATCTCTCAGAAAAAATGGCGCCACTGAGACAGCTAACTGAAAAGAGAATCGAATGGGAGTGGAATCATGAACATGAGAAAGCATGGGGTGACTTGAAAGATCTGCTTACAAAGGAACCAATTCTGAAGTTTTATGATCCAATGAGACCTATTAAGATCTCATCAGATGCATCACAGAGTGGGCTTGGAGCTGTTCTTCTGCAGAAGTATGATGAGTGGCAGCCTGTTGCATATGCATCGCGATCCATGACAGACACAGAGACAAGATATGCACAGATTGAAAAAGAACTGCTCAGCATAACATACGCCTGTGAGAGATTTCACCAGTTTGTGTCCGGGCAGGCCATCAGTGTTGAAACTGACCACAAGCCACTGACAGCATTGTTTCAAAAACCACTAAATGACTGTCCACTGAGAATCCAAAAAATGATGATCCGGCTGCAATGTTACACGTTTAACGTGATGTACACACCTGGCAAGCTGATGTACACAGCTGACACATTATCCCGAGCTGTTGATCCGAATGAGCCAGCGAACACCAAGATGGATGATGATGTAAGGGCATATGTGAGCATGGTCACAAGTGCACTTCCTGTTGCAGAAGGGAAGATGGAGCTCATCAGAACGGAGACAAGCAAAGATGGAACGTTACAAGCACTGCGCAAAACCGTCATAGATGGATGGCCCAGCTGTAAGCAAAACTGCTCACCTGTTATTCAAGAGTATTGGAACTGCAGAGCAGAACTGTCTGTAGTGGATGATGTGGTGTTCAAGGGAAGTAAAATTGTCATCCCAAAGAGCCTGCAAGGAGAGATGCTCAAAAAGATACACGCAGGGCATCTAGGCATGGAAAAATGTAAAAGGAGAGCACGTGAGGTGATGTACTGGCCACGGATTAATCAGGATGTGACAAATGAAGTGTCGAACTGTTCAACATGTCTGACATACAGTATCAAGCAAGCAATCCTGCCGAGCCACTAAAGCCACACCCAGTGCCAGACCGACCATATCAGAAAGTGGGGGCTGACCTCTTTGTGTCTGGAGGAAAGGACTATATTGTGGTCACAGACTACTACTCTTTGTATCCGGAAGTATGTAGACTGCAAACAACAACAGCAGAGGCTGTAATCACCTCTATGAAAGCTGTATTTGCACGACACGGTGTGCCAAGTGAAGTGTTCACAGACAATGGACCACAATTCTCCAATATTAGGTTTGGACAGTCCCAAAGAATGGGACTTTGTTCACACAACATCAAGCCCGCACTACCCACAATCTAATGGACTAGTGGAAAAGTCCGTCCAAACAGTGAAGAGGCTGATGAGTAAGGCGAGAGACAGTGGTGCTGACTTCTACCAAAGCCTGCTAGTATACCGCACAATGCCACTTGAGTGTGGTATGTCACCAGCACAGCTTCTTATGGGACGACGCCTGAGATCAAACCTGCCCATTCAGGATAATCTGCTTAAAACAAAAGAGGGAAAACAGCGTGAAGAAGTTTAAGGAGCAACAAAAAGCAAAGCAGAAGTTCTATTATGACAGAGGAACAAAAAACCTACCTGAACTGCATGCTGGAGATCAAGTGAGATTCAAAGACAAAACCAGCACATGGGCATAGAAAGCAACTGTTCTAAGGAAAGATCAACCACGATCATACATCATTCAGAGAGAAGATGGAGCTATGCTGAGAAGAAATCGCCGAGATCTTCTTAAGGGACCAGTAGTAGTGGAGCAGAGGTTGGAGGCTGCTGAACAACCCCAACACACACATGAGACACTATCACCTGAAACACCTACACATACACAAGAACAAACACTGAGAAGATCTGTAAGACAAGTAAAGCCACCTTTGAGACTGAACAGATGTAATGTGTTGACATGTTGTTTGGAAGATGATGTCATAGTATCTATGCAAGTTTCACTATGTTTTGGTTACTAGTGTTGAATGGACCATAATTGTTGAAAACTAGTTGTGTTGTTAACGTTACTTTGACAAAGCCTGGTTTAACAAAAAGCGCTATATAAATGCAATCCATTATTATTATTATTATTATTATTATTATTATTATTATTATTGTTATTATTATTATTATTATAACAAGTAAAAACAAATAGAGACTGTTTATGTTTGTGAAAGTAGGTATGTTATTTTATTGTTGAAAAAAAAGGAAGATGTAATGATAACAGCAAATCCTTATTTGCCTAGTATCATGTTTTATGTTGTTAATACTCCTAGACTGTAGGGGGACCTAGAGAGCCAGAGGGAGTTACCTCGGAGTAGACTGTGATGGCGAAGCTTTGTTTACATGTGAACCACAGTTCGATAAAATACCTTCTCTTCAAGTAATGGTGTCATTCTTGAGAACCCACAACAACATAAAGAAACAAGACACAAGGTGCAAAGATATTTTCTACAATTGATCTGGCAAATGGATACTACCAGTCGTCCCTGCATGAAGATAGCAGACACTTCAAAGCATTCATTACACATAATGGACTCTTCAGATTCTGCAGAGTACCTTATGGACTGGCCTCTGCCCCTCAGCTTTTCAGAAAATGATAGCTAAAATCCCAGGTGTCCAAAACTACCTGGATGACCTTAAAGTCTATAGTAAAAATGCAGCTGAGCATGACCAAAATCTTAGCACCTTTCTGCAGAAGCTCAAAGATGCTGGACTTGTGCTTAATGAAAAAAATGCGATTTTAACAAGACATCTCTACACTTCTTAGGTCATGCTGTCACTGCTGATGGCATTCTTCCTGATAAAGAGCATATTGATGCTGTTTTGAGAGCCCCTCCCTCATCTGATGCTGCTGCTTTGAGATCATTCCTGGGCTTGTTGTCATGGTACTCCAAGTTCGTTCCAAACTTTACATTTTACATAGCAGTTCAAGATAATCATGTTTACTTAGCTTTTCTAGTTGTAGTATTCTGATGTTACAACTGTTACTACAATTTAAGTCTACAAATGTAATTACCGGAGCTCGAGAGTATACTGTACAGTAACGCCCCTGTTTTGCACATGTCTCACTCTGTATATTTTATTTTATATATTTTATTTATTGTTTACTCTATTTAATTTGTAAAATGTGTACACACACACACACACACACACACACACACACACACACACACACACGTAGAAAAATATTTAGTATACACATCCAGAAATGCATATACTATTATATATTGTACATATATTTATTAGTTTCAGATGTAGCCATTCTTGTATTTTGCACAACTCTGTTGCTTGTGGAGCTCGCACACAAGAATTTCACTCACATGTGCTGTACCAATGTACCTGCACATGTGATGTGACAATAAAAGTGATTTGATTTGATTTGATTTGATTTTGAGTGAGTTGTTCGGTAGGACTCTCCCTGGCATTAACTGCCCTGTTACTGTACCACCTCAGTAACCATGGTGAGAGCAAAACATCTTGTGCTTAAGAGCCTGCATAAATGTTACAGCATTGTGCAGATACTGTAGATATATAGCCTAGTGATGTCAAAATCAGCTTGACAGTGTGGGAAATTGGAAGTGATGTAAAGATTACATTAGCTGCCAATACCTGGGAAGCAGACAGATGTTTAACTACAGATCTTCCTTACTGAACTTACCATTTATCTTCATTTCTTTTTCCTAAATCATACATGGTAAGTCAAACCTTTGTTTTAGATTAGTGGCTCCTCAGTGTTATGCATTCCCCCTCCTACACACACACACACACACACACACGCGCGCGCACACACACACACACACACACACACTCTGAGGTAATCTCCACACAGATTCGGTGAGAGGCCATTGTTAATCATTGTTAAGCAATTTAGTATAATTAACTTAGTGATTTGACTTATACTTTGATTATATTTTTGATCAAGAATAAAGATGATTTTCTGTTTGCAAAAGCTCATATGGGTAAACTATTGTAGCACTCTGTATCACTTCGAAAGTAAAAGAATGTTAAGACCTTTTACCCTCTCTCCGATTAGAGAAGGTGGGGGGACTTCATTCTCTTTCAACCCTAGCTTTCTCGACAATGAAGATATGTAAAATACATTTTACTTGAAATCATTAATTTCAATAATATAATTAATATAAGAAAGAACAATGCAATTTCTCAGAATTTTAAAAAGAACCTTGATTCTTTCTAATTCATTTACTCATTCTCATTTTAATTTTCAAATAAAATATACTTTTGTATATTAATATCATTAAGAATTATTTTGTAATGTAATTTTAAGCCATTTTTATAACATTAAAAATTTAGTTTTATGTAAAAAAAAACATGGTTTTAGAACTGTTATTAATCAGGCACTTCACACAATTTCCAATTTATGTCCATCCTTCCATCTTCTGACCACTGCAGGACATAAAACTCTGGCTGCTGTTCATCTATGATGAGTACAAGCTGCTCTTTGCCTCAGCTGTCAGTGTGTGTCAGTGTGTGTCAGCATCTGTTGTCTCTGGAGGATGCTATAGCACTTTGTAGTCTATCATGTGGGCACTGAGACAAACCCACAGCATGTAGTTAATTTGTGTTTCTGTTTGTCTCTTCTTCCAGTTTCCCAGCATGCTCTGGCTGTGGTGGTAGAAGTCAATGAGGGGGCAATGTCTGTCCTGCTACCCTGCCAGTACTCAGGTTTTATACCTGAGGACTTGACAGTGATGTGGACTTGCAATGATCTTGATCCCAAATTTGTTCACCAACGAAAAGTGGAAGATGATTTTAAAAGGCAAAACCAGCGTTACAGCGGGCGCACATCAATGAGGCCTGATGCTCTGGACACTGGAGACTTCAGCCTCACTCTGAGAAAACCAGACCTGCCTGACAGCGGCAACTACACATGTTATATCAGTGATGGGAGAGATGAACGGAGACTGGGGGACATACAGCTACAGGTCAAAGGTCAGGAACAAACCCAAACACCTGTAATAAAAAGGTTAAAAGGCAGTACTGTAGACAAAGATCACAGGTTGAAATGTCCAAAATTGTTCTTAAAATCTTGAGGTAACCATCATTTAGCATGGATGTACGCTCTTTTGTGTATGTAAGATGCTGTTCTTTAAGTCATTCTGTTTGTTGGTTAAAAACAAAATTAATCTCAAATGGATGGTTTCTTATTCCGTTTTAAAGGGAGTGAATTTGTTGAGTTGTGTGCTCTCCACTCAGGGAAGTGTACCAGAATCATTTTTTTTTTGCTACCCAGAGATTTTAGTGACTAGACCCCAAAGATTTTTATGTACTGACTATAGCAACATTTTATACATTCCAGTTTAGTTACTATTCAGGGGAACAAAAAAAATATTATTTGTTACTATTGGTTGCAGGACAGATTTGTTGAGTCAGCAATTTAGATACTCAGTCATGCTTCACTTACAAACAGTAAAGTACTCCTTTAGTTAATATTCTGGTTTCCTGTCTGCTCAGACCAGCAGGTGGAGGTAAAGGTGGAGGAAGGGTCAGAGTCTGTCATCCTGCCCTGCAAAACAACACCTGACCTGCCTGAGGACACCACAGTGGAGTGGACTCGCTCTGACCTCGGACTCATCACAGTCCATGAGTATTCTAACAGAAATGATGAGCTTATAACTCAGGATGAAGTTTACAGAGACCGAACGAAGATGAATGAAGACCTGCTGAGAACTGGAGACCTCAGTCTGACCCTGAAACACCCCACAGAGAGAGACACAGGACGATACATCTGCACCATCTACAGGGACAAAGACATCCTGAGACAGAAAGTAGTGCTGCAGGTCAAAAGTCAGTGATGCAGATGCAGGACAGAAGTCAGTGCTGTAGATATAGGTCATAAGTCATGCTTTCTGTTATGTTTCTCCTCAGAACCATTTCCACGCTGGGCCACAGCTCTCCTCGTTCTCCTGGCTCTTGTTCTTCTTGTTGGGGGTCTTTTAATTCGCTATCATCATTATTACATATCATGTGAGTTTCCACTAATATACTACCAATAATTCTTGTAGTTAACATTTTTCTTCTGTTGCTCCAACATCTTCTTCCAGAATTTGAAAGAATTCAGAGTTGCAAACGCTGATTAATTAAACAGCTCCACAACATGACTTTACTAAACAGTGTGTGTGCTTCACTGCATTGATCTGACACAGAGGCTGCATGTGTGCAAGCTGTTGTTCTTCTGTGGTGGTAAACAGCAGCTGACATGGAAACATGTGCTGACAGTAAATGTTGCAGCAGCCTCAGTAAATGTTCCTCCTTGAGTTGTGCTCAGTCATGTGGTGGAGAGCTTCAGATATTCAGAGCAGACACATGAGATCAAAACAAGGAGAGGACAGACAGGTCATGTTAGCACCAGTACTGCTCTCTGTAGAGCTCATATTGTGCTTTGTTATCCTCTCAGGTTACACAGTGGAGATGGATTCAGGGGAGGAGTCTGTCCGGCTACCTTGCAAAAAAATAGTTTGCCTGCCAAAAGATGTTAAAGTGGAATGGAGAAATAGGGAATCTGAAAAAGTCCACGTGTATCAGAACGGCTTTGACCAGCCTGAAGAACAGCACCGGGATTACAGAGACCGAACAAAGATGAAGAAAAACCTGCTGAAAACTGGAGACCTCAGTCTGACCCTGAAACACCCCACAGATGGAGACACAAACACCTACACCTGCACCGTCTACAGCAGGGAGGGAAACATCCTGCTGAAGAAACAAGTGGAGCTGAAAGTCAGAGGTCAGTGCTGTAGATACAGGTCAAAGGTCAGAGGTCATGTAGGAGTTTATTCTCTAAAAGCTTTTAGTTTGAATCTATTTTCAGTTCATTAGTTTGAAGTTCATTCAAATAATATAAATTCTTTGATGTTTGAAATCTAAAAGAGGCTGGAATCTTGTTATCGGTTTCCGGTCAGTTCAGTAGTTGTGATAAAAAGTGATGACTAGCCAGTTAAAAGTAAAAGTAATTTCCCAGCAAAATGTCTCCCAAAGGTAATCTGAATTAAGTGAGAGGGTGACGTTCTAAGGATACAATATTTACTTTGTTGTGGAGAAGTATAGTCAGAAAGATTTTCACTGTGTCTTGGTGGATCTAGTATAGCGCCAAATCACACAACATTCTTCTCAAGACACCTAATATTGTAACTTAAAGACCCTATAGAGGAAATTAAGCTATGACAGTGATGGCAGATTTCAGCTTTCAAAAGTCAATCAATATCTAAACCTCCCAATCTATTTATAATCTCTCATCACATATTTTCTTATTTCCACATCTAAAATGTCATGGTTTGCGGGGGCAGACCGTGTGTGGGTTTGTGAGGACCCAGGAGCTGACACAGGCGAGGAGGCCACAACTAACTTCAACTAAAAGCGAGCCTTTTATTACGGCTGATAATCAGGTCAACTAAACAAGGCAGTAAGCACAGAGGCAAGACTAAACTGGAACCTAAGCTGGGGAAAACTGAAAACTAAGAAAACTGAGACTTAACTGTGGAAAAGTAGGAAGACAATGACAAGGGAACTATGACAGCTATGAACAGGACTTTGTGCAGGAACATGAAGGAACTATGAACTTATACATGAGCAACATGAACATGACCTGCACAAAGTCCTGAAACCTGACATGACATGAGGGTAGGAAGACGGAGGACTTAAATACACACAAGAGGTGATCAGGGGAAGTGGAGACATATGAGGACACAGATGACTCGAATGAAACATAATGACAACAAGGGGGACAGTAAGACTAAACAAGAAACAAAGAAACACAAGAACTTTAAAAATAAAACAAGAAACATGGCGACACATGTTGTTGCTATTTAGGCTCTCAAGACTGTTCTTGGATTTGTTTGCATAAAAAAATGTAAATATTTTTAGACTCTAATTTGTGTAATTTGTATAATAAGTGTCTGCAATGTTTTCCAGTGGTTGCAGAATTTTGGCTTGATATCTCTCTGCACTGAGATTACCTTCAGTGACTGATTGTCAGCACCTGGGATGTCAATAGCTCAAAACAGGAGTCAATATCTGTATGATATTGGCAGAGAAGACATTGCAAGTTTTTTATGAGTACAAAACAATCAGGAATTTTTACAACCTACAAATGCATTTTCTTTACAAATAAATAAAACAAACAGGCTTTACGATACCTCCAAAAGTTTATATCTGTTCCATTCCTTAAGGTTTGGTAATAAAGAAATTTTATTGCCAACAGAAGCACTTCAAGCCATGAAATCACAAATTCACAATTTTTTGCAGTGTTCTTCTTGGGCTTTTTTTTTTTTAACAACACTTATGCGGTGTTGTTTTACTTAAATAATTTCCATGAGTTATTTTTCTGACTAAAGGAAGTTCCTTTCAATTGGATTTTTCACGAGAAGAGTCACATGGTGTGTTAAGCATGCTTAGAGCATGAAGTAGAAAATCTGGCTGTCAGAAAAAGCTGATATACACCATCCTGATAAACATGATTTCTGACTTGCATTTTAGGTTTTATTTAACCCAAAGAAAGTCTGAAAATGTTGAAACTACTTCACAGGACACTCCCTAGGCAACAAGTTCAGAGATTCCTGCAGTGAACATTCAGATCATCCTTCATAGACACTAAATAAAGGGTTAACTCCTCTAAATCTAACAAGAACACTGAGTTCAGACCTGAGAACTCTTCAGCTGATTGTGCAGACACCAAACTTTAACACCAACACTATTTCATGGACATACAGTGGGGCAAAAAAGTATTTAGTCAGCCACCGATTGTGCAAGTTCCCCCACCTAAAATGATGACAGAGGTCAGTAATTTGCACCAGAGGTACACTTCAACTGTGAGAGACAGAATGTGAAAAAAAATCCATGAATCCACATGGTAGGATTTGTAAAGAATTTATTTGTAAATCAGGGTGGAAAATAAGTATTTGGTCAATAACAAAAATACAACTCAATACTTTGTAACATAACCTTTGTTGGCAATAACAGAGGTCAAACGTTTACTATAGGTCTTTACCAGGTTTGCACACACAGTAGCTGGTATTTTGGCCCATTCCTCCATGCAGATCTTCGCGAGAGATTTTCTATGGGGTTGAGGTCTGGAGACTGGCTAGGCCACTCCAGGACTTTCAAATGCTTCTTACGGAGCCACTCCTTTGTTGCCCGGGCGGTGTGTTTTTTTTTTTTTTTTTTTTTTTTTTTTTGTGTCCCATTTGGATCTTTAGCCATCAGAATTGTTGTCTTAAGGCCAAGAAAGATGCCAAGCGGATTTATTTTACCAAGTGGATCATCATGGCCTTGCCATATTGGTCCATTTGATTGACCTTTATTATAATTATGAATTTATTTTATTTTCAGTTGCTACAAACGGGACAGACATGATTGGGGGATAGGACAGGGAGAAAGAATGAAAGAAAGAGAGGAAAAGAAAGAAAACCAAAGGGGAGAAGAGACGGTGAGAAGGGGGGGAAGAAAGAAAAAAAACAAACAAACAAAAAAAACAAAACACCTGGGTCACCTGTATGGAGAAAAAAAACAGAAGAGAAAGCAAACAACAAAGAGCAACATAATAAAAAACACGGCACCATCACAATAAACTAGCTAGCAGTAGATATCAGTAGATACTAAATAATAAACGATATTGTGCAGCACGCAAGATAGACGGCGCACAATGTGCTTTGAGGCAGCAGCCAAGAAAGCTGTAGTCCGTGTCTGTGAATACCCGTGTGTACACCTGTGTGCATACCTGTGTGGATCAGCATGCTTGCATTCCAAAGGTTTCTCCATGTAACGATCTGCTAGGGAGTGTGGGGAGCCACAGCCCCGTCCTCCAGGGTATGAAGCAGGTATGGAGGAGATCAAAACTCCAGACATCCAGAGGCCCCCAGAACACAAGAGACCAAGGAAGACCAACAGAGGGGCAGCCGCGCCACTGTCCCAGTAAGAGCTGAGGAGAGTCCCAGATGAGGGCTCACTCAGCAGCCGCGGAGCAGAAGCCAGGGGGAGTTGTAGTGACGCGCCCGTGAGCTCCGCCGGCAGCTAGCTGTGCCTGAGTGACCGAGCCCCAGGCCGAGAGGCCGGGGGCACCCCACCTCCGAAGTGGCCCGAGCGAGCCCCAGGCTCCAGGCCCCGATAAGCGGCCGCCAAGGAGTGAGCCGGTGTGTACCCGGACGCACACCCCCAGACACAAAGAACCACCAACGCACCGACACCTGAGGGAGTCCGCCACTGGCAGGGGAAGTGGTGGTGGGTGGAGATAGGCCTCCAAACCTTGGAGGGCCTGAGATGTCCCCAGAGAGGTGGCGTCTGATACCCAACCTGACATATAGACACAGACATACAGGCACACACAGACACAAACATCCATTCCCACCCTCATGCTCTCATATACACTTACTCCACACTCAACCAACGTGGAGACAGACATAAAGAGACGCTGTACACACGATCACACTCCCCAAGCGTACTCTAAGCCCCGGGTCTAGGTACCCTTGCCCCTGGAGGGGGGGGGAACTGCACCCAGACCCAGGTGGTGTTACCCTTTTCCCTGCGGTGGGGAGAGGCAGACTGCCCCGACTCCGCAGCAGCAGGGAGGCCCCACACTCCAGACCGCAGTCGGACTGCCAACTCCACCTCCTAGCCCCCCCGCTCCAGCAGGCCGCAGAGAACGGGGGTGAGAGAAGACTCCAAACCTCCCTCCACCCGCTCATTGTAGTGTTGATGCATCTGTGTTCTAAGGTGCAATTAAAACCCACGAGGGCATGGAGTTACCTGCCAGAGAGCAGCAGGTAAGCGCATAGTCCCTCCTGCTAGCCCTCAATGTCTACGTGTATTCAAAATTGAGAGGTGGGCAACGACGCCAGGGGTGAGGTGTACACCCTGATGGTAATTTGGACTCCGTGTATCGTGCCCACCCCCAAGATCCTATATGTATGTGTAATGAGAGTGTGAGTAATGTGAATGTCTAAGTTGTGGGATAAAATTGAGGCAGAGGCAGCCAGAAGGGGACAGAGGGGGGGGTAGCCTCCTCTGCACCCTGGTGACATACCTCTACTCCAAGGCCCTGCATGTGTGGGTGGTTGTGGTGGAGCGGGAAGAGGGAGGCAACTGGAGATGGGGAGGGAAGGAAGGGAGGGGCAGGTGACCCCTCCCTGGGGCCAGCTCCCCCGCTGACCCCAGTAGGCACTCCCATACTCCGCGACCCGCCAGGGAAGGGGGGTCCAGGCCCATCCAGACCGGGGCCCAGCGCAGCAGCGCCCTCCGGCCCCACAGAGCCCGGGACAGTCCACCCAACCCCACCACAGAGAAAACTGCACCCACCCCACCATCCATTCATCTTCCAGACTACATGAGACAATAGACGCCCAGGCTGAGATCTTCCTCCACCTCTCCTGTATCTCCCCCTCCTGCAGAGAGTTCCTGAGGAGAGGAAAGCTCCTGCAAGGTGTGACAATCTCCCCCACCAGCTGAAGAGCCCCCCAGGCGGCTCGACGCACCGGCGGCACCCTGCGCCAGGGATGGGCCCCCATGCACCCACCCGCCCACAACCCCGGCAACACACCAACCAGGACCCAAGGCCCCGAGGCCCGGCCAGGGCCCCAGCCCAGAGACGGAGCGCCCCCAGAACCCCACGCCCATCCCGGACCCACCCAGGGGCGGTGTGTTTTGGATCATTGTCATGTTGGAAGACCCAGCCTCGTTTCATCTTCAAAGTTCTCACTGATGGAAGGAGGTTTTGGCTCAAAATCTCACGATACATGGCCCCATTCATTCTGTCCTTAACACGGATCAGTCGTCCTGTCCCCTTGGCAGAAAAACAGCCCCATAGCATGATGTTTCCACCCCCATGCTTCACAGTAGGTATGGTGTTCTTGGGATGCAACTCGGTATTCTTCTTCCTCCAAACACGACGAGTTGAGTTTATACCAAAAAGTTCTACTTTGATTTCATCTGACCACATGACATTCTCCCAATCCTCTGCTGTATCATCCATGTGCTCTCTGGCAAACTTCAGACGGGCCTGGACTGGCACTGCGGGATTTGATTCCCTGCCGTTGTAGTGTGTTACTGATGGTGACCTTTGTTACTTTGGTCCCAGCTCTCTGCAGGTCATTCACCAGGTCCCCCCGTGTGGTTCTGGGATCTTTGCTCACCGTTCTCATGATCATTTTGACCCCACGGGATGAGATCTTGCGTGGAGCCCCAGATCGAGGGAGATTATCAGTGGTCTTGTATGTCTTCCATTTTCTGATGATTGCTCCCACAGTTGATTTTTTCACACCAAGCTGCTTGCCTATTGTAGATTCACTCTTCCCAGTCTGGTGCAGGTCTACAATACTTTTCCTGGTGTCCTTCGAAAGCTCTTTGGTCTTGGCCATGGCGGAGTTTGGAGTCTGACTGTTTGAGGCTGTGGACAGGTGTCTTTTATACAGATGATGAGTTCAAACAGGTGCCATTCATACAGGTAACGAGTGGGGGACAGAAAAGCGTCTTACAGAAGACGTTACAGGTCTGTGAGAGCCAGAGATTTTCCTTGTTTGAGGTGACCAAATACTTATTTTCCACCCTGATTTACGGATAAATTCTTTACAAATCCTACCATGTGAATTCATGGATTTTTTTTTCACATTCTGTCTCTCACAGTTGAAGTGTACCTCTGGTGCAAATTACTGACCTCTGTCATCATTTTAAGTGGGGGAACTTGCACAATCGGTGGCTGACTAAATACTTTTTTGCCCCACTGTATTTCACACTTGCAGTGCTTCATCTGGAAATCCTTCACTTCATCCATACAGCAAAAATATGCTCAGTGATGCTACCAATGCAGAAAACATGATTCATTGTCCTCTTAGTCCCCCAGGTGGAGGTGGATTCAGGGATGGAGTTTGTCCTGCTGCCATGCAAAACCACACTTCACCTGCCTGAAGACGCTAAAGTGGAGTGGAAAGACAGACACAACAGGATGGTTCACATGTATCAGAATGGGTCTCATGGGCTTGAAGAGCAAGACCAGGATTACAGAGATCAAACAATGATGAATGAACACCCTTTGCAAAGGAGAGATCTCAGTCTAACACTGAAATACCCCACAGACTGGGAAAGTGACACCTACACCTGTAGTGTCTACAGTGCAAAGGGGAACATCATTATGAAGAAACAAGTGGAGCTCAAAGTCAAAGGTAGATGCAGTCAGAACACTCGTACTTTTCACTTGCATTTCATATAATGCCTATTTGTGATGTTTTTCCAATCAAATGATGTCATTAGTGAGGTAGAAAAGGCAGAGATATTTCTTGATTAATAGATTGCTGAATAACTCATGTTGAAACACAAAACCCATTCAATCGCTCAAAATAGCTGTGATAGGAGTGGGTTAAATTTCACAGATTTCCAAACTCTGCATTATTTAAACTCAAAATTGAGATAATGTCTGAAAAAAGAAAGAAACCCTGTGTCTATTTGTGATTTAGAGTCTGATCAAGTTCTTTTACTTCTTTGTCTAAAGTTCTTTGTTCTTTGTAGAAACCTCTTTGAAACCTTCTGTTTCAGCACCTTCCCCTGGTGGGGTTGCTGATTTAGAAGCAATTTTTTCTCCACAGAAATCTTGTATCTGTGCAGCTCAGTCAACAATTACATTTAAAGAATACCATAAAAAGTGACTGGTAAAATAAAGGGTTTACTCAAATGTTTAAGTTTTTCACTTGCACTGTATTAATACAGTTCATGTGGTGATTACACATGTAAAAAGTTAAAATCAAACAAACATGTTTTTCCTGTAACTAAAATGGATTAATTAAGTAGTCTGTGTGGGTGTTCTTTATATTTCATTTCAGTTATTTTGAGTCAGTTAAAAACTTTAAAACTAGAAAATAGTTAAATTCAGTGATTTGCACATAAAAGTGTAATTTCTTCTTCATTCAACTCTTTCTGCCCACTTTCAGACCATTTTTCACACATTGAATCTGAGGCAATGAACGTGAATGGAATATGAATATTGAACATTAAAGAACCTTTCACTGGCATTTCTCACCTTCAAAATGAATCATGATCTGTAATACAGTCTATACTTGATACTTGAGGCCTTGGCAATTGCTAAGCAAGACCACCAGAATATACAGCAATGACATCGGAATGTCGTTCGGACTGGAGAAGTGTAGTCGGATGGTAACAAAGAGAGGGAAGGTAGTCAGAACGGAGGGGATCAAACTACCAGAAGGCAACATTGCAGACATAGAGGACAGTTACAAGTACCTGGGGATCCCACAGGCAAATGGGAACCATGAAGAGGCCACTAGGAAAGCTGCAACCACCAAGTACCTGCAGAGGGTCAGGCAAGTCCTGAGGAGTCAACTGAACGGTAAGAACAAGATCCGGGCTATCAACACCTATGCCCTGCCCACGATCAGGTACCTTGCTGGGATAATAAGCTATCCAAAGGAGGAGATAAAAGCCCCTGACATCAAGACAAGGAAGCTCCTGACCATGCATGGTGTGGTTCACCCCAAGTCCAGCACCTTGAGGCTGTATGCTAAGTGGAAGGACGGAGGCCGGGGACTAGTGAGTGTCAGCACCACAGTCCAGGATGAGACAACAAACATTCACGAATACATCAGGAAGATGGCCCCAACCAACCGCGTGCTCAGTGAATACCTCAGGCAGCAGAAACCCAAGAAAGAGGAGGAACCATCATGGAACGATAGGCCCCTGCACGGTATTTACCAATGGCAGATAGAGGAGGTGGCTAACATTTAGAAGTCCTACCAGTGGCTGAACACGTATTTGATATAGGAAGCTAAAATTTCCACACACCTATTAAATATTTTTAAACTTTGGACTGTGGGAGGAAGCCAGAGTACCAGAGAGAACTCACGCAAACAAAGGGAGAACATGCAAACTCCACAAAGAAATGACCGGCCAGGTGGTGGAATCATCTCAGGACCTTTTTGCTGTGAGGCAATGGTGCTAACCACCTCACCACCCCACTTGCAACAGAAGGACCCTTAGATTTATGTTATTTATTCATGTTTTAGTCCAAGTTAGTACAACAAGCCACTAATATTGTAGGGTCTACCTTACAATATAAAGCGCCTTGAGGCGGCTGTTGTTGTAATTTGGCGCTATATAAATAAAATTGAATTGAATTAAATAAAAAAATTTAGGGTCATCCATAATACTTTCATGAGCAGTAATTAATTAGTGAGGTCTGCAGATTTTAAAGCCAGCAATTTTAATGTTTTATTTTTACAAGACATTTCACCATGGTAACTGATGCTGAACACATCAGCTGGTCTGCCGCAGGTTATGTTCAGAGTTTGAGGCTCAAATTGGCTCAAAGTGTCCCATTTTCACTGATTGTTTCCCGACGACATGCTTCACGTGTGATATGGATCCTCTGCTGAAGGAATCTGCTTTCTATCCACAACCTGTTGATCCGTGTCTGACTAACAGCAGCGCAGGAAGCCCTGCAGTTACAGAGAAACTGCCTGAGTCGCATTGTTGCTGCAGTTTACCTGCAACTGCTGTGAAGAAAAAGTCTCACTGTGTTTGTGTTTGGTCCTAATCTGCTGCCTGTCTGTTTGACATGCTGGATTTCCAGCTGATAGATGACAGATTAGAAACTGATCAGTCTATTGATCACACAATATTCCATCAATAGAACTGATTTGACTTTGATTTGTGTAACAAAGTGATTTCCACGTCTCCTTCATGATGTGACAGTGTCAGAGCTGAATGCACTTGTAGAGTATCATGTTTTTATGGCTCACATTTAAAGTGTTGCAGCTCTAATGTACAGCTGTCATATTAGAAATAGAAGCAGCTCTGATTTTAGTGCTCAAAGAAATCTATGAAGTGATGAATTCACACATGAACAGTTTTCTGCAGCATTCCTCTCGGCCTTATTTGCAGCTCCACTCTTGTTTTTGCTCTAATAAATATTTATCTCATTAGCTTTGTTTCTGACTGATGAAGACGCCACTTGATCAGTTCATTTAGTGCAGAAAAACAGTCACATAATGCATCAAGTGTCACTGTTAGTCCAAACATACTGAGAAAATTAAACAGAACGCCTGGTTAACCGAGAAAGCAGATGATCACAATCCTGAAAAACATTGTCTTTTATGTTTGTTTAGCCAGCTAATGCAAAAAAACAATATTGAGTAATTGTATTCTGTTATAATTACCGTTTATTGTATGGTATTTAGAATTGGTATTTAGAATATAGTTACTTTGTTGAAATGAATGGATTACATGGCGGTCTTTTCCTTACTTTTAAAAGTAACCTTCCCAGCACTGTTCATCGGGCACAATTCAGATGAGTTCCGTTCCCTGCAGTGAACATTGCAATTATCTTAAAAAAAAAAAAAAAAAAAAAAAAAAAAATAAAAACACCAAATAAAGCTTTGACATTTGACACAATAACACTGAGGTCTGTAAGAAACTGCTCTGCTGCTGATTGGAAAAGACCAAAAACAATGCTATGTCTGTTCAGTGGATACAAATTTGTTATATTTTACACTGGAAAAAAAAACAATTATGTTTTTACTGTAAGTATTCTACTTCATCCAATTAGCTTCTGCTGTCTGTACAGCTCATCTTGTGCTATCTTCTCCTCTCAGTCCCCCAGGTGAAGGTGGATTCAGGAGTCAACTCTGTACATCTGCCTTGCAAAACCACATTTCACCTACCTAAAGATACAAGAGTGGAGTGGAAAGACAGACACAACAAGTTGGTACACTTGTGTCAGAATGGCTCTGACCAGCCTAAAGAACAGGATGAGATTTACAAGGATCAAACAGAGATGAATGGAGATGAACTGAAAACTGGAGACCTCAGTCTGACCCTAAAACACCCCACAGACAGAGACACACACACCTACACTTGTACTGTCTACAACAAGGAGGGAAACATCTTGATAAAGAAACAAATACTGCTCATTGTCAGAGGTGAGTGCTGTAGATACAGTGGAGCACACTTAGCTTTTACTTGTATTTCACCATAGAGAAAATAAAGAGGGATAACTTCAGGGTTCCCACACCTACTGAATCCACTGTACAGATTTTTCTATTTAGAGGCAAAGTAATCCTCTACAATGTAGCAACAGAAAATACAAATATATTTATCTGTAATTCTACTTAAGTATAGAATGTCTGTATTTTTGCTAAGTCTCAAAATCAGTGATGCTGTTTGATCCCGAATGTTCTCTGGGAATGAATGAGTGTTCAAAGTTTATTCTGACGTGTGATATTGTTGTGAAATAAGTGTCACTTCACTGATTACAACAATGACACGAGACATTACTGTAAAGCAAAACTGTATAAGACGTTGATCACCTTGAAAAGCTGCTTTGACTTTGTAGATTTCTGTCTCTTGTTACCTTCTGCTTTGACCTGGTTCAGTCCTTCAGGTTTCTATTCAACTCTGAAAACCTGCTGTTTCTGTACAGCACATGTTATGTTTGTTGTCCTCTCAGTCTGTCAGGTGGAGGTTAAGGAGGGGGTGGAGTCTGTCCAGCTACCCTTCAAAACCACACAAGACCTGCCTGGAAAAAAAGTGGAATGGATACGTCAGGAGCCTAAGCCATCACTGACGGTCTTTGTACATCAGAAAAACTCAGACTGGCCTGATGAAACTGATGGAGACAAAATGAAGATGAATGAAAAACCTCTGAAATCTGGAGACCTCAGCCTGACCCTGAAACATCCCACAGAGAGAGACAGTGGAGAATACAAATGTTTAGTTTGGGGTAATGGAGACATCATCAGATGGAAAACAGTGCTGCTAAATGTTAAAGGTATGTTTTTTTGGGGGTTTTTTTTGTTTGCTTGTTTGTTTATTAGTGGGGTTTTTTTGTGTGTGTGTGTGTGTCTCTGACTGTCTTGTGTCTCCTCTGCAGGGAGAGTTCAGGTCCAGGATCAAACAGGGGACATCGGGAACAGAAGCAGCTCCATTGATCCGACTCCTCTGATGGCTGATCAATCAGTTTGATCTGTGTGTTCTTTGATTATTGATCAGTGATGTCAGAGTGGAGTCAGTGTGATGTTGTTGTTGTGTGTTTGAGACTTTTAGTGTCCATGAAGGTCTCTGCTGCCGTAGATCCTCTGAACTGTGACAGAGGTCTCACTCTGGAGGAAAACTTTGACCAGAGAGCTGTAACTACAAAGTCAGATTAATTAAGGTGTGTCCTGCGTTGGTTGATCTGATATCCTCGTGTTGGTGTTGTTCCCAGATCATCATACTAAATGTTGTTCCAGGATCAACATTGCAAGTGACCAATCAGAATGTTGTGACGTCATACTTTTGCGACTTCGGGAAAAACCGCCGTAAAACAAAAAACTGTACTTAAGCTGCGAGAAACCGCCTCTGTCCGCCGATCAACGGACCCTGACCCTAACCCTAACTCTAACCGTAACCCTTTAATAAACAGTAAGCAGAATTGATATTGTCCTTGCAACATTGGAATTTCATAAATGCACGAATGGCTTGGTGCGCAAAGGAATAACGTCACAACAATGTGATTGGTCACTTGCAATGTTGAACCTGGAACAACATTTTCATGATGGTCTGGGAACAACACCAACACAAGGATATCAGATCATCCGTCCTGCGTTAGTCAGGATTCTCTGTCACTCTTTTTACCTGTTAAATCATAATGACAACTAAATAAAACTGTTTACCTATGTTTCTCATTTTTGTTGTACTTTCTTTTTCTTGTCTTTTTTTTACATGTTTGAAATGAATAAAGCAATCAATAACATGCCATTGTAGTATGAAATGCAGACTCAACATGTTTCTCTTTCTCTTTGTTTTTTTTTTTAAAGTGGGCATGAAATATATTAGATCATTTTACATCATAGAACCCTGTTAAAAAAAAGAGATTTAACAGCTTTAACTCTGTTTGTGAAGCTGGATTTAAGAAATAAGTGCATAAAGTTGAAGTTTTAAGAACATGTGTGTCACAGTACGGCTGTGTGCAGGCAAAGGTAGGACCCAAACGCAAACTCACAGAGACAAAAGGTAAACTCAAAAAACACAGCTTTATTGCTGGCGTGAAGAGGGACACGAAAAACAATACAAAGTAAACTAAACTGGGAAAACTAAACCACAAGGAGCCACAGGGAAAAATCACACAGCTATGAGGGAGGACGCAACACTGACAAAGAGAAACATGGGGCTTAAATACACTGAGGGATAACGAGGGGGAATAAGCCACAGGAGGAGAGCACAGCTGAGAGTAATTAGGCGGGACGAGGCAAGGACGCAAAACTAGAAACACTCACATGAGACATGGACCTTCAAAGTAAAACAGGAAACACACTGACTGAATTCTAAAACACGCAAACTTAACAGCAACTGGGGGGACAGAACATAGGAACCTGAAACATGGCACAAAACATCACAGTGGACATAACATGGAACACAGGGAAGCCAGATAACAAAGCCAAAGAACTAAACCTAAGATAACCATAACTGAGATCTAGGGAAACAAGAAACAGTACATCAACGGACTCAAAACATAACCCATAATATAAAAGCACAGGATCTCTTCCAAATAAAATAGGAAACATAATGAGACGCAGACATGACAACCAGAACTTGACAACGTAAGACACAGACATGAAACACATGAAGAGCAGGGGAGATTTACCATAGTTGGAAACACGAGGGGGAAATAATAAGAACTAGAAACACTTAAGCATGACAACAAATGAACTTAGGAACCTGAAGGGCTTACATAAACTAAAACATCAAAACGAACCAAAACTCAAAACACTGGGTCATAAGACCCAGGACCGTGACAATGTGTATCATGTTATTCTTTCTCTATACAAACACGTGTCAGAGCAGATATGAAAACAGGGCCATCATTAAATATGCAGATGACTCTGTTATTGTCAGCTTACTGAAAGAGGGTGAAATTAACCACGGTCCAGTCATTGATGACTTTGTCCAGTGGTGTGAGGAGTCTTATCTCCAGCTGAACATATCTAAGACAAAAGATATGGTTGTTGATTTTAGGAAACAACAAAATGGGCATGCAGTCATGGGCAGGGATAGCTCAGTAGGTAGAGTGGTGGCCCCATGATCGGAAGGTCGGGGGTTCGATTCCCCTGAACAGCTACCCTGAGGTACCCCTGAGCAAGGTACCGTCCCTACACACTGCTCCCCGGGTGCCCAGTGGCTGCCCACTGCTTCACTGAGTGAATGGGTTAAATGCAGAGAGGGATTTTCCCCACGGGGACCAATAAAGTGCACTTTCTTCTTCTTTAATTAAAGGTCAGAAAATAGAGCAAGTACAATCATATAAATATCTTGGCACCATAATCAATGAAAAACTGAACTTTGATCAAAATTGCAAATCAGTTTGTAAAAAGGGTCACCAGCACCTTTATTGCCTTTGGAAACTTGCTCATTTCCACATTGACCAAAAAATTTTAACTTTGTTTTATCGTTCTTTTATTGAGTCTGCTTTATCCTTTTGTTTGGTGGCATGGTTTGGTCAGACCTTTGTCACAAATCAGAAAGTGAGGTCCAGTCGTCTGATAGGTGAGCCACAGTCTTGTTTAGCCTCCCTGTACTCCAAGCAGGTACAGAGGATGGCTTTATCAATCCTTAAAAATGGTTCCCATCCTCTAAGGGGTGAATTTCAGCTTCTTCCCTCAGGACGGAGATTTCTATTTCCGAGATGTAGGACAAAGCGTTATAAAAATAGCTTTGTCCCTGTTGCTGTCACTGAATTAAATAAGAACTGTTTTTGATTCGAAATATTTAAATTACTATATATGTGCTACAGGGAGGTTTATATCTTTATTAGGTATGTGTGTTTTTGAAGGGATGCCAAATGCTGTAATTTTTTCTGTAAAACAAATTTACCTTGCCTATGGGTATAAATAAAGTTACCTTGACCTTAACCTTGATCATGTTGTGCTAGTACAGGATGTGATGTCACTGGGATGGTTAGTTGGTTGGCTGCAGTGAACAGATAAGTGTGAACAATCAGTAAGTTGTGTTAAGGATGAAAGTGTCACTCTGAAACCAAACTGAGAGAAATAGATTAAGTTCTAAAATATCAAGGTCCTGTCTTTAAAACGAGCCTTAACACAAATCTTTTTACGTTTGTTTCATTTGATTTTAGCTGGCTACTGCTTAATTGTAATTTTGTCTACATTGTGATTTTGCCATATAACTACTTGTGAGGTGTCTATGAGAAATAAATCAAATGTGTTATTATTATTAACCTTTGCATGATTTGAGCCTAGGCATCATCTCCTTTCCTTTCCTAAAGGAAGTTCCAGTATATCCTCTATTAAAGTTTAAAAATGGCGGCGCGTGTAGACGCAGCGACCTCACGCTCTCCCGAAAATGCGATGTTTTGTTCGTCAAGTAAGTGTCTTTCTGCAAGTGTTTCTCGCCAGTCCACGTCGGAATATGTGTACAGTCGTCAGGCTCTCTTACACATTCGGAGAAGCAAGATTTGCCAAGTTTTGAACACTAACGTTGAGATGCTAAGGGAGATAGGACTTCTGCGACAGCCTGCTAGCTGGCCTAGCAACTCACCGGACTCGCCTGCTAACCCTCCCCGGGCAAGGAGGCGTCGAAAGCGGTGCGCTAGGACAAGGAAGCGGGGCAAGTGCGGAGGTGTCCGAGTCAGGCTTGAGGCTAAGCCAACTTGCCCAGCCATACCATCGATCCTCTTAGCCAACGTACGATCTCTGGACAATAAAATGGACAACATACGACTTCTGAGATCAGCGAATTGCAAAGTAAGTGACTGTTGTGTGCTAGTTTTCACTGAGGCATGGCTTAATGACAACATTCCGGACTCGGCCATACAACTGGAGCAGCTAGCATGCTACAGAGCCGACAGGGCTCTCGTAGACGGAGGCAAGACCCGAGGTGACGGGGTCTGTGTTTACATCCGTGACGAGTGGTGTCAGGATGCCACTGTAGTACGCAAACACTGCTCATCACTGGCGGGGTTCATGATCGTGAAGTGTCGCCCTTTCTATTTGCCCAGGGAGGTAAGTTCGATCTTGTTGGTCGCTACCTATATACCTCCATCTAGCAACAACAGCGATAGAAATGCGGCGCTGAACGAACTGTATCAGGCCATCAGTGAACAACAAACAGCACACCCAGACGGTTTCATCATCCTCACAGGAGACTTTAATCATGCTGATCTTAAAACTGTTCTCCCAAAGTTTCATCAGCATGTACATTTTCCAACAAGGGGAGACAACATATTGGACTTGGTCTACACACAGGAAAAAGGAGCATACAAAGCCATCCCCCTCCCCCACATCGGCACCTCTGATCACCTCACTGTTATGCTAATGCCAGCATACAGACAGAGAGTGAAGGTCATCAAACCTGTTATGAAAGAGGTAAGAGTGTGGCCACAGGAGGCCACCTCTGCTCTTCAAGACTGCTTTGGGTCAACTGATTGGGACATATTCAAGGAAGCAGCCACCTACAATAACATCATAGACATCGAGGAGTACACAGAAACGGTGAGCTCATACATCACCAAATGCATTGATGATGTAACACAGGTGAAAAGTATCATAACTCGAGCCAACCGGAAGCCATGGCTAACAGGAGATGTCCACAGGCTGCTGAAGGCCAGAGACAAGGCCTTCAGAGCTGGGGATGAAATAGGCCTGAGAACAGCGAGAGCCAACCTGTCCCGTGGCATCAGGAAAGCGAAACAGGACTACACACACAAGATAACCTCCCACTTCAATGATAGCAAGGACGCAAGAAGCCTATGGCAAGGCATCCAGGCTATTACAGACTACAAGCCTGTAGCGCGTAGCTGTGAGAGCGACACCACTCTGCTCAACAACCTGAACAGCTTCTTTGTTCTAAACTGGAATTAATTAATTAAATAAATAGTTATGACACATGTAATTAATTAATTATTGACACATTTAATTAATTATTTATGTATTTCACATTTTAATTGATTATTGACACGTTTAATTAATTATTGACACATTTAATTAATTATTTAATGATATATTTATTTATTTCATTTTGGCAGTCCTGGCGCCTGGCTCTCATCATGAAATAATTTTATCTGTCAGCCTCACCCATCAAACTCAGGGGGCGGGGTTAACGCTGATCGAGTCAAAACCATTGCTTTAGCCTGGTGGCCATTGTTTCTAGCACACAACAACCGGCATGTGGAAGCTAACAGAACTGAACTTTGAAAAACCCTGTTTGTGTGTCACCAAATACCGTTTTAATGTTTTTTTAGCCGAGAATGTAGTGGTTTAATCTTCATGTGTCTGGTCGGTTTGTCAAGATACAGCCTCTTTGCAAAAGTGCTTCGATGATTTCGGAGATGTCTGCCCAGTCTCACAGCAAAGCGTGGGATAGACCCGCTCGCCTCGCAAGCAATCCCACCGACAAAGCGCAGGCCCCGGTACACAGCTGTAGTAACCCCCGCTGACTTCTTTTACTGAGGTTATATTTATCTGTGTTTTATTTCCTGATGTTCTTATGTGTCCTACGTGTTTCAGTCGCCAATTCTGAATTATAACTAACATTAAAAACATGTTTAAGGAGGAGAGAGAGCAAATAAATCTGTTTAACATCTGATCTTTGGGTTTTTGTTCAGTAATCAGCGTGACCTGTGTATAAACGCATAAAAGAGATAACGTTGGTGTTTCTGTCATGTAGTAACTGCTGGCTTTAACTGTACAAAGGTTGTTCGACACTATGAAACACATACAGACTTCATGATGTTCAGCTAATATTTTTATTGTGAATATTAATCATGAGGGTAAACGGCCCTGTACACCACGGAGCGAGGTCAGCATGTCCACGATATCCACGATATCCTCAGCTCCATGAGTTAACACAGAGTTTCCCAGCTGACTATCTAACTGCCAACTATTCCAGAGACGTGAAAATATACAGCATAAAGAAAAGTGTAAGAGACTCGGCAGCAGATTAGAATAACAGTTATACATTTAATAAATCACCAAATGAATCCAAGAAACGAGCAAACCTGTTCCGACAATTTGAGTTTGTATTCCCTCAGCTGCAGACTCGCTGCTGTTTAAATGTTTGAAAAGGAAGATTAGATATAAAAAACGTCAAACATAGACTCAGTCTGCCTTCACATTTGATATGAGGCCAGCACGTATAGTGGCTGTGTCCTGTTTTAAGATCATACATGTAAAATTGTTGTCTGACCTCCGTCGATCCAGCCGCTCAGAGTCTGTGGTTACCATGGTTACTGCATAAGCAGCTATAATGTTAACAGCTGGCACTGAGGAAACCTACCGGCAGCATGGGTGTTTATGTTTTTCATTGCAAAAGAACCGTCTGAATGGTTAACTGAAGTTAACTTGGATAAATTATAGTTAAGGAGTATCACAGATAACGCCTACGTGAGCGACTGTTCACCTGAAATCAGCAGGCTATTACTGAAATACACGTGCTATATCACAAACTATGATATAAATAGGGAGGTCCTATTAACATGTTTAGTTTTAAAGGACACCTTCCTGCCTTTAGTCTCCTTCATGAGCAGTATTAGTTTTCTTCTAACATCCAGAAGTCTGCACCATGTGTTTCATAGTTTGTAACGAGCCTTTGACAGGTAAACATAACATGACCGAAAAAGCAAAAAAAAAAAAAAAAGAAAAAAAAAAGAGAGAGAGTGTTGACATAAGAAGAGAAAATGCTCTCAATTATGGAGACAGGCAAATGGTTCATTTATGTTTGATGTGTGTTTATTCCTCCCTAAATATCGTCGGTGAAGTTTGCCATGCACGTCAGATTTTCCTGCGCATTTTTTATACCTCTGCCAACAGAGAGAGAGAAAAAAATCACATTCTAACAGACAGCTGGTGCTTAGAATACAGTTGAATAACTATTTTTTTTTTTTGTTTTGTTTTGTTTTTGTTTTTTTGCGCCTGTCCCGTTTGGCTCTTTTGCCATCAGAATTGTTGTCTAAAGGCAAAGAAAGATGCCCAACGGATTTACTTAACCAAATTGACCATCACAGCCTTGCCATAATGGTCCATTTGATTCACCTTTTATTGTTTATTTTATTTTCACTTACTGAATATGGGAAACAGCTGAGAAGAGGGACGGGGGAGAAGGGCAAAAGACAAAAACCAACAGAACGGGCAGAGAAAAAAAAATGCATATATCAATCACCTGGGTCACCTGCTGAGAAAGCAAAAAGAAAACAAGCAGAAGAGAACAAGAGTAATAGAATAAACAGCATCACAATGATATATGGGAATATGACAGTAAATACTAAATATTAAACGTTATTGTGCAGCACATAGGATCAACAGAACACAGTGTGCTTTGAGGTAGGAGCCAAAAAGGGTGTAGTTTGTGGGTGTGATCACCCGTGTGTACACCTGTGAGCATGGACGCGCTTGTTTTTTGTTTTTTAAAAGGTTCCTTCATGTAATGATCTGCTAGAGGGTGTGGGGGGGCCACAGCCCCGTCCTCCAGGGCATGAAGCAGGTATGGAGGAGATCAAAACTCCAGACATCCAGAGGCCCCCAGAACACAAGAGACCAAGGAAGACCAACAGAGGGGCAGCCGCGCCACTGTGCCAGAAAGAGCTGAGGAGAGTCCCAGATGAGGGCTCACTCAGCAGCCGTGGAGCAGAAACCAGGGGGAGTTGCAGTGACGCGCCCGTGAGCTCCGCCGGCAGCCAGCTGTGCCTGAGTGACCGAGCCCCAGGCCAAGAGGCCGGGGACACCCCACCTCCGAAGTGGCCCGATCAAGCCCCAGTCTCCAGGCCCCGATAAGCGGCCGCCAAGGAGTGAGCCGGTGTGTACCTGGACGCCCATCCCCGGACACAAAGAACCACCAACGCACCGATGTCTGAGGGAGTCCGCCACTGGCAGGGGAAGTGGTGGTAGGGGGAGATAGGCCTCCATACCTTGGAGGGCCTAAGATGTCCCCAGAGAGGTGGCGCCTGACACCCAACCTGACATATAGACACAGAAATACAGGCACACACATATACAAACATCCATTCCCACCCTCATGCTCTCATATGCACTTACTCCACACTCAACCAACGTGGAGACAGACATAAAGAGACGCTGTACACACGATCACACTCCCCAAGCGTACTCTAAGCCCCGGGTCTAGGTACCCTTGCCCCTGGAGGGGGGGGAACTGCACCCAGACCCAGGTGGTGTTACCCTTTTCCCTGCGGTGGGGGGAGGCAGACCGCCCCGACTCCGCAGCAGCAGGGAGGCCCCACACTCCAGACCGCAGTCGGACGGCCAACTCCTCCTCCTAGCCCCCCCGCTCCAGCAGGTCGCAGAGAACGGGGGTGAGAGAAGACTCCAAACCTCCCTCCACCCGCTCATTGTAGTGTTGATGCATGTATGTTCTAAGGTGCATTTAAAACCCAGGAGGGCATGGAGCTACCTGCCAGAGAGCAGCAGGTAAGCGCATGGTCCCTCCTGCTGGCCCTCAATGTCTACGTGTATTCAAAATTGAGAGGTGGGCAACGATGCCAGGGGTGAGGTGTACACCCTGATGGTACTTTGGATTCCGTGTATCGTGCCCACCCCCAAGATCCTATATGTATGTGTAATGAGAGTGTGAGTAATGTGAATGTCTAAGTTGTGGGATAAAATTGAGGCAGAGGCAGCCAGAAGGGGACAGGGGGTGGGGGGGGGGGGGGGGGGGGGTAGCCTCCTCTGCACCCTGGTGACATACCCCTACTCCAAGGTCCTGCATGTGTGGGTGGTTGTGGTGGAGCGGGAAGAGGGAGGCAGCTGGAGATGGGGAGGGAAGGAAGGGAGGGGCAAGTGACCCCTCCCTGGGGCCAGTTGAATAACTATTAAAAAACAGATGATATTTAGATGATAGTTCAGTCTAACACATGTGCCAGTGAACCATTAAACGTCTGTGAAACTATGCAGTTATGAAACGTAACTTTAACCTCAGCCAAACCGATTTGCTCAGTTGTAAATAAAACAGCGAAGTAAACGTGACCCGACAGACAGAACCTGAGTGAATGAAGTCCAGCGTTTAACCACTGAGAGCTAAAACTCAGCTGAGGTTTCAAAGCTGTGTGCCGGTGATTGGACATCAGCCGCTGATGAAGCTGCTTCGCCTATAAAGTGCTCTGTAAGGAAACAAGCTCCAGCAGCTCTGCACTCGGGGAAAACACTATATTTACTTATCTTGTGCAGAAAAATGCGCTGACATTGCTTTATATCGAGTACCGGCTGCCCAGTTAAACTGTGACTATCACCAGGTAACGTAGGCGTGTTTCTTGAATTAGCAGCAGGTGTTAAACAGCTGACAGATGAGGAGGAGGATGCATGCAGGTAAACTGAGGGTCTGTTGAGCTGATCGCTGGTTTCGTGAGAAAAATGTCAGCTCGTTCTTTATGTTACAGAAGCACAGAGACACAAGACCAGGCGGAAAGAGACGATCGTTCGGTGAAAATGAGAATCTGCGAATGCAACATGTGGAACACAGAGAGTGGAATATGTAAACAAACCGGTTAACGTAACCCCCTCGGTGCACTCTGCATGCTAATTGTTAGCAGAGCTAGTGAAATCTCTGAAAACATCTGAGCACTTTTGCAAACATGTTCTATGTTGACAACCTGACCAGACATACGTCGCGACATTCGCGGCTAAAACACTGTTAAAAGTGTAGCTGGTGACAGAAAAATGGGGTATTTTAAAACTATATTTAAAACTACACCACCACCATTGCTGCCTGTGATTTGATCTGCATTCTGGGATACCTGGCTGCCCCAAGTCTACACAAGTCTACACACAGCGTTAACCCCGCCCCCTGAGTTTGATGGGTGAGGCTGACAGATAAAATTATTTCATGATGAGAGCCAGGCGCCAGGACTGCCAAAATGAAATAAATAAATATATCATTAAATAATTAATTAAATGTGTCAATAATTAATTAAATGTGTCAATAATTAATTATTGACACATTTAATTGACAATAATTTAATTGTCAATAATTAATTAAAATGTGAAATACATAAATAATTAATTAAATGTGTCAATAATTAATTAATTACATGTGTCATAACTATTTATTTAATTAATTAATTCCAATTTTAATTAATTATTACCACATTTAATTAATTATTTAATGGTGTATTTAATTAATGCATTATGGCAGTCCTGGCACTCCATAACCAAGGCATAAACAAAGAACAAAATACAAAACTCACAAAAACTAAGAATGCTGGGCCAACATTGCCAAGGATCATGACATGCATAGACTTCAGGAAATTAAAAAACTGACCAAAACTGTTGGACCACCGCCTGGAAGTTGCTGTCTAACCGGTTAGATAGACGTCATGCTGTATAACTGGTTGGTTTATTTTGTGTTTAGATACTCAACAGTTTAAGAAATTGTATTTACTTACTTTTCAGTTACAGTGGTCTGCAGTTCAGGGTCTGCAGCCTTGAAAGCCGCATTTTAAGGCCAGTTACGTCACAGCGACGCTGTTGGGTCTGTGTTTCCACAAGCCCCGCTAATTCTAGAGACTTATTCATCATGAAGAAAACAAGACAGTCGATCGATCGATTATTTGCGCAAGGGAGGCCTCGTCTGTGTCCACCACGAAAATGACCCCCAGATCTGACCTCCTCCTGGTGCCTGTTATTGAGAGACAGTTCACACAAAACACGTCAGAACAAAGCTACGCCCCCTTGGTTCTAAGACAAGGCATTGTATGTATATGTGTGAACTTCTGTATCTAAGTAAGAGTGTGTGTGTGTGTGTGTGTGTCAGACCTCCTGCTAACAAAAGGGTCGTAAACGCAGGAAGCTTACATCAAAAGCACAAGGATGTGTCTGTGATAAAAGACTATAGCCCCCCACCTAGAACCTCGAGAATCTGGGAAGGGGAGGACAGAAAGAATTCCTTTCACAGAGTTAAAACAATGTACAAATGGTAAACATAAAAATGACACAACATTTAACAATTCACTCTAACATTTCCCTCATGTTATATTATTTTTATGATCCAAATTATTCCTGTGTAGTATATTCTAGCCATGCACCTCGTGCTTGACATTTTCAGCGCAGGCGTCATTTATACACAGGCTTCTGTCATGTCATTTGTTTCAGTCAATTCATATTGTTATAAAAGTACATAATTAACAAATGTATTAGAAATCATTTTAGTTAGCAATGATCTTATACACGGTAAAATGCATCCTATACATAAGCAAATCAATATCAACAGTCCAAAAACAGGAATTAATATTTTCAAAAGAAGATGCCACCAAGGACCAGACAGTAACCAAGCTATCCAGCCTTGTGGCGGATCTACTCCTGTCATGCGATTCATTATGTATTTCTGCAAGTAAACAACTGAATGTCAAAAGTCAAACAAGAAGAAACATCATTCTCAAAAATCATATGTCACTACAATCCAACTGTATACAGACATAGGCATTTAAACGCATCAGTTGACTTTATTGTTTGTCCATGTGGCTTTCAGCTAACTTCAAAGCTGTAGCCTGGTCAACACCCTTCTTTATGACTCCCATCAACCCCCCAAATCTTCTCACTGTAGGCATCCTGTGGGGGTTTGAGTCAACTGGTGAATTATCTGCATTTACAACTCTTCTCCTGTCCTGTTGTCACCACAGAAAACGATTTGTAAAGGAAATTGGATCAAGCTGTTTTGATCGTCTTGGCTCAAAACCTCAAGTGTTCATGATGTAAATGTAGACAAAAAGGCTTCTCTGTTTACATCCTTCTTGCAGAAGACACAAGAATAGGTGACGTTGCACAAATTCCATGGTTAATCTCCAACTTGGACTAATCCATTGCTCTTCTTATACACAGGCAATTGGCCTGTTTCCAGTTCGTTTAGCTGTTCGATGTCCTGCAGCGAGTTAGATACTTTTAGATACCAGAGCAGTTCACCTTCCCAGCTACTGGTGAATCAACCTTCCATTCAGGTTCAGAGCAGTTGAAAAGTTGGCAGTGTTCCAAGTATGTTTACTCCTGGATGTGTTGCTAAGGCAACCAAACAAACTGTCTCGCTCTCAGTGATGCTATATGGCCACAGTCCAGAAGAATGTGTAGCCAGTGGCATCACAAGCATAACCATTGGTCTCGTTGTTTATGCGAGCGGTTGTGTTCTTAAACTGCCACCAGTAGTTGTTGAAAACCCATGCAGGTACTGGGTGTGGTTTGCTCTGTCCCAGTGCACTCCCTGTCATCCCACTCAGGGTCCACAGGTTCAAGAAGATGCACAGCACATTCCCAGCCATTCTGATGAGTACCTGTGGCTCAGTTGGTTTCTTCACCGGATTGAGACGAATCTCAAAGAGTCAGACCGTTCTCTGTTGGAGGAATCCTCATGTACATCTTAAGTAATTCTATACAGTCTAACCATGTCCTGCCAGTCTTCCTAAGTCTTAACTTTACTGTTCCATTAATTCTCGGTCTGCCTGCAAAAAGTTTTTTTTTTTAAGTATTTAATCCTAGAGTATAAACTACTGCTCATCTCCCTCCTGTTGAGACATGGCATAGCCCATGGCTCAAAATAGCAGCAGTCTTATACAAATTATAAGGCAGTATTGGTTTATCACACAGATAATAAACACCAACCTGCAAGCTCGCTCCCTTGGTGAGCCACAACTGTTTTCCTGCAGTAGGTGAGTGGGCCTGCATGTCTGCTGATGTTGTACTGCTAAAATGTTAACACCATGTTCTCCTAAAGCTGCCTCTTTTGCGATCTTATCTGCAAAAACTTTCCCTAATGCAACTGGATCTTTCCCTCACATGTGTGCTGCACATTTACAAATGACAAGTCTACTGGACAATAACACTGCCTCCAGCAGATTTTGCAAGAGTTTGGCGTGTTCTACAGGTTTCCGTGTAGAGGTTGTCACACCTCGTCTCACTCACTGCACTACAAAGAAATGTAATGTAGCAAATGCATACTGCCTATCAGGGTATATTGTCTCTCTGCAGCTTTACACGCTTCCGTTAAAGCTAGCATCTCTGCTGCTCGAGCAAATATGAAACATGTTAGTTGTCCTACATAGATAACTTTCTCACTGTCTACTACAGTAAAACGTGTTTTAGTCTGTCCCTCTGCTGTTGTAAAACTCAAACCATCAACAAACCAAACCTTTTCCTCAACGAGTGGCACATCTGTTAAGTCATCCCTAGGCTTACAATTCTTCTCCACATGTTCTCTACTCTCATGAGAAGTGCCCTCCTCTTTCGTTGGCAAAAAGGGTTTGACAAATTCAGAATTGTGCACCACTTTATGGTAATATGTGTGGTTGTGAGAGTAACAGTAACATTAAAGGCAAGTGTCTTGTAGGTGGCAGAAATGTAAGTTTAGTCTGCAGTAGTAAACATCTACCTCGTGTGGAACTAACAGTGTCAAAAGGTGAAATAAACTACTTCCTAAAACATTGTACAGCTGAAGCTGCTGCACATACTGATCTCATGCATGGAGGTAAAGCACAAGCAACTAGAGCTAATCTTTTAGGATAGTAAGTTACCGGCTTCACTTGTGGAAAAAGTGCTGTTAGTTATTTTACAGTCACCTTGCATTTGTGCTGTTCACAGAACCACAAGTCCATCGCTGGACCTCCTCTGCGCTGTCACTTATGGAGCTTGGCACGCTCCCTCAGGTTCTTATGTTCCAACGCTGCTGAAGATTTTAACCTCTTAAGCCCCAACGCCCCCTGATACGGGGGCAAAAGACAGGAGATCAAGTAGGCTTGGGGCTTAAGAGGTCAGCAATTAAATGTTTTGCTTGTTTAACTCCCAGCTCCACCCAGAGCCTGTATCCTAGAAGACAAAGTCTTAAAGGTTTATTCTAAACTCATTAAACTCCTACTTTTCCCCATAATTTGTTCCAAATCATTTAACATCTCAACGTCATTCCACATTGTAATCAGTGACTTTCCTTAAGTTAAAAAATGGCTAACCCTAAGCTATCAGGTAGCCTTTCCAACCACGATTACAGCCTCGCTGCAATGCAAGAAGCATGTGAGGATGAAGATACAGAGAAGATGGAACTTCAGCAAGATATGGCAAGACCCACGGGCGACCACACTCCGTTACCAAGTCCCAACCCCCAAAAAATGAAAAGCAAAACTACCAGGAAGCAGGTGAGCATTGAGAAGTCCTAGACCAATCATCATCCAGTTTAGCATGAGGATGGCTAGGGACAAAGTATGGAGGAAGTCCAAAGAGGCCAGGGTCTGCAAAGAACTGAACATAAAATTTAAAGAGGACTTCTCCAAAGCAGACCATGAAGCTCGGATCAAGCTGTGGCCCAGGAACAGGTACAGGTACCTGTGGTACAGGAGGCTCAAAACAATAGCAGAAAAGCATTACGACATATGTAGGACACTACCACTTACTTACTTACTTACTTAAGGCTTATTCCTGCTTGAAGCATTATCTTTCTTCTAGTGAGGGCCAAAAAAGCCAGTATTGTTCTTGTTTTTTATTTTGTTATTTTCTTTTCTTCATCTTTTAGATGGCTGGTCTAATAAGTTATTTAAATGTTCGAGGCTTGAAAAACAATGTCAAACGTAAGGCCATGTTTTTATTTTACAAAGAAATCAAGACAAACATTTTGTTTTTACAAGAAACACATTCTAGTAAGGAAGAGGAAATGTTTTGGAAACATCAATGGGGAGAAGGTATTCTTTATTCACATGGTACTACTCACTCAGCAGGAGTGATGATTTTATTGAACAATTTTGCGGGGAAAGTTATTGATCATAAAAGCGATGAAACGGGACATTGGCTCATGGTGTTGGTAGAATTCTGTGA
Source organism: Simochromis diagramma (assembly GCF_900408965.1). Lineage (NCBI taxonomy): Eukaryota > Metazoa > Chordata > Actinopteri > Cichliformes > Cichlidae > Simochromis > Simochromis diagramma. The sequence continues at coordinate 295,060 of NW_024386897.1, read as the reverse complement.
ACAGAAAATTATTCTAATCAACGTGTATGGATACAACAACAGGTCTCTAAATAGAAACATGATGACAAACTTAAGTAAATTGATTGCAAATTGGAGTAATACGTATGGTTCTACTCGGGCAATAACTGGAGGCGATTTCAATCTGGCACCTAACTCATGGCTTGACAGACAACCACAGAGAGGGACACAACCCTCGTCCAAAGGCAGCCTGTCACAACGCGCTCCATCCGGAGATGGACCCCAGAAAAGGAGGATGCTCTGAGAGACTGCTATGACACCACAGACTGGGATGTGCTCCTGAGCCCACATGGTGAGGACATAGAGGGGGGGGGGCACACTGTCTTACAGACTACCTCAACTTTTGTGTGGACACAGTCGCCCCTGCTAAGACGGTACGGTGTTATCCTAATAACAAACCGTGGGTAACACAGGAAGTCAAAGCTGTCCTCAACATGAAGAAGAAGGCTTTCAGGAGCAAAGTGAAGGAGGAGATGAAAGCAGCACAGCGGGAGGTGAAACGCTGCCTGAGGGAAGCAAAGGACACCTACAGGAGGAAGGTGGAGCAGAAGTTGGAGAGGAACAATATGAGGGAGGTCTGGAATGGTGTGAAAACCATCACAGGCCACAACACCAAGAAAAGCACAGTGGGGGGGACTGTGGAGAAGGCAAACGAACTCAACAACTTCTTCAACAGGTTTGACCAGCCCACAACCCCCCCACCCTCACCTTCACTACAGAGTCCTCTCCCCACTCTCCTGCCTCCCTCGCTTCCCCCCCTTCCTGACACCATGACACCCCCCTCCTCCAATCCCTCTCTCAGCAGCAAGACATCTCCCCCCCTCCCCTCCTCCCAAACATCTCCCAGTGTCACAGTGGATCAGGTCAGGAGGCAACTGAGGAAGCTTCGCCCCAGAAAGGCAGCAGGCCCAGACAAGGTGTGTCCTAGGATGCTTAAGGCGTGTGCTGCTGAACTTGGGGAGCCGCTACGAGTCTTCAACCTCAGTCTGCGACTGGGGAGAGTGCCTGCCCTATGGAAGACATCCTGCATCGTCCCGGTCCCTAAAAGGAACCGGCCCAATGAGCTGAATGACTTCCGACCGGTGGCACTGACGTCACATCTTATGAAGACTCTAGAGCGGCTCTTCCTCAACCTCCTCCGACCACAGGTACAACATGCCCAGGACCCACTACAGTTTGCATACAAGGCGGGTGTCGGAGTGGAGGATGCCATCCTGTACCTCCTACACAGAGCCCACTCACACTTGGATGGGGGAAAAGGCACGGTCAGGATCCTGTTTCTTGACTTTTCCAGTGCCTTTAATACCATCCGGCCCTGTATGCTTCAGGAAAAACTGAACAGGATGGAGGTGGCCCCTGCCTGGTGGCTTGGATCTCCGACTACCTCACCGACAGACCACAGTACGTCAGGCTGAAGGACATCACATCTGACACTGTGGTCAGCAGCACAGGAGCACCACAGGGAACTGTGCTGTCCCCTCTTCTCTTCACCCTGTACACCTCTGACTTCTGTTATAACTCTGAATTATGCCATATTCAGAAGTTTGCAGATGACACGGCCATCATGGGGTGTATCTGGGATGATCAGGAAGAGGAGTACAGAAGTCTGGTGAGGAACTTTGTCGCATGGAGTCACACAAACCACCTGCAACTCAACACCTCAAAGACTAAGGAACTGGTTGTGGACTTCGGGAGGTCCAGAGAAGGTCCACTGCCGGTTCAGGTAGAGGGGGAGGAGGTGGAGGTGGTCAACAAGTACAAGTACCTCGGGCTGTGGGTGGACAATAAACTGGACTGGTCATGCAACACAGAGCACCTGTATAAAAAAGCTCAAAGCCGACTGTACTTCCTCAGGAGGCTGAGGTCTTTTAACATCTGCAGGAAGCTCCTGAGGATGTTTTACCAGTCAGTGGTTGCTGGAGTACTTTTCTATGCTGTGGTGTGCTGGGGGAGCAGCACAGCAAAGAAGGACTCATCCAGGCTGGAGAAACTGATCAGGAGGGCTAGCTCTGTGGTCGGCATGAAGCTGGACACTCTGGTGACAGTGGCAGAGAAAAGGACATTAAAGAAACTGCTGGACATTATGGACAATGCCAGGCATCCTCTGCACACGGCCATAAACAATCAGAAGAGTCTGTTCAGTGACAGGTTGCTTCTCCCCAAGATAAGAACTAACAGACTTAAAAACTCCTTTGTCCCACACGCCATCAGACTGTTTAACTCCTCTCTGGAGGGGAGAGGGAGGGGAAACAGGAGGACAAAGGAGGGGGGAACAACTAAGCTGTAGTGCCTCTTCACCTCACTGTACAATACCTTGTGCAATACTTTTTGTAAATAGTCAACAGTGCAATAGACTCAATACTTGAAATGTGCAATTCACTTGTATTTTTATTTTTTATTCCTATTTATTCTATTTATCCCCTCTGTATATTTTATTTATATTTGTCTCTGTATTTATATATGTGTGTGTGTGTGTGTGTGTGTGTATATATATATATAACAATTCTGTAACTGTAACTTCGGTCGTTGCTGTGCTTTTTTTGGAAGTCGAATTTCCCAGAGGAACCCACCCGAGGGATTAATAAAGTTCTATCTTATCTTATCTTATCTTATCTTAGTTGTATAGGGATCGAATGGCCCGTAGCAATGGGCCAGACACCCCATACACCCGCAACACCTCCCACAGGGCACCCCGAGGGACACGGTCGTATGCCTTCTCCAAGTCCACAAAACACATGTAGGTTGGTTGGGCAAACTCCCATGCACCCTCAAGTATCCTTGAGAGGATAAAGAGCTGGTCCAGTGTTCCGCCACCAGGACGAAAACCGCATTGTTCCTCCTGTATCCGAGGTTCGACTAGCGGACGAACTCTCCTTTCCAGCACCCTGGCATAGACTCACTCTCCGGTCTCGCTTCTTAAAGATGGGGACCACCACCCCGGTCTGCCAGTCCAGGGGTACCGAGCCGCATTCCGCTTGGCCTGTCGATACCTGTCGGATGCCTCCGGAGTCCCACAGGTTAACCAAGCCCGATAGGACTACTTCTTCAGCCTGGTGGCTCCCCTCACCTCTGGTGTCCACCATTTGGTTCGGGGATTACCACCACGGCAGGCACCAACCACCTTGCGGCCGCAGCTCAATGCAGCAGCTTTGGCAATGGAGACGCTGAACATGGTCCATTCAGATTCAATGTCCTCAGTCTCCCTCGAAATGCTGTTGAAGCTCTGCCGGAGGGTGTGCGTTGAAGATCTCGCAGACTGGGGCCTCTCCCAGCACACCCTCACTACGCGTTTAGGTGCACCGGGTCTGTCCATCGTCTTCCCCACCACCTGATCCAACTCACCACCAGGTGGTGATCAGTTGACAGCTCAGCCCCTCTCTTTACCCGAGTGTCCAGAACATATGGTCGCAGGTCTGGTGATACGATTACAAAATCGATCATCGACCTACGGCCTAGAGCGTCCTGGTGCCACGTGCACTTATGGACACTCTTATGTTCGATCAAGGTGTTCGTTATGGGCACACAATGCACCCGACCCCTATGGTGCCTCCTGCGGGTGGTGGGCCTGCGGGAGGATGGGCCCATGTCTCCTCTTTGGGCTTTGCCCGGCCGGGCCCCATGGACTAAGGCCCGGCCACCAGACGCTCGCCCTCGGGCACCCTCCCCGGGCCTGGCTCCAGGGCGGGGCCCCGGTAACCCTATCCCAGGCAGGGTAAACTGTTCCCTCGATGTTCTCTTCATAAGGGTTTTCTGAATCGCTCTTTGTCTTGTCCCTCACCCAGGACCAATTTGCCATGGGAGACCCTAACAGGGGGCAACAGCCCCCATACAACATGATCCCTGGGACACACAAACCCCTCCACCACGATAAGGTAGCGATTCACGGAGAGGAGCTTAATAAATAAACTTTGATTGATTTTCAGAGATGAATAATTAATCAATCAATAATCAAACAGTGAGTTTGTGTGTTTCAAAGATGGAGGCCACGCTGCTCTCAGAGGACTGTGTGTGGTTGTGGTAAACGTGTGAGCTGCTGCTGCTTCTTCCTCACATGTTTGATATGTTTCATATTTCCAGCTGATGCTGATCACCCTAACCTTAACATCACAGACCATCCTTTGGTTCTTCTTCTGTTCCTCTGAAACTTCCTGTGTGGTGCCTTTCAAATTAAAAGCCCTCCCTTACTGTAAAGACTGGACTGTGCTGCAGCTGGTGGAAACAGTGTGTAATTACCAAAAATAGTAACTGTATTCTAAATACCACCTTTTTAAACGGTAACTGTAAAGGAGTACAGTTACTCATATTTTGTATTTTAAATACGTAACGGCGGTAAATGTATTCCGTTACTTCCCAACACTGGCTGCAGCTGATGAAAACAGTGCATTGTGTTTGATGGAGGACTGAAGTGTGTGTCCAGCTGAGCTCTCTGTGTGCTCATATATACAGATGCTGATAAACAAATGTTTGTATTTGGACCCTGTTACTGATCAGGACCTGCTGTGTGTTTCCTGTCCACAGGTCTACAAAGAGTCGCACTTCCTGCTGTGGTTCAGATGTTCAGTGTGTTGCTTTGTTTCTCACATGTTGGCTCCACGGTCTCTGCTGCTGTGGGCTGGGCTTGGGATGAGTGTCAGTAACACAAAATTAAAACTCAGTGTCATGCAGTGACTTTTACACAACCAGATCAGATGAACCAGCTCACACTAAAACATGCATTTTGCTGCACTCTTTACACTTATTTCTTTTCTTTCTGCTCTTTTATATATTTTGTAAAAGAAAATTTTTTTTTATATCAGCAGCAATTTTCCTCAAACTGCTGCATCACAGCTTTCATGCTCTGACCTGCATGTGAAATGAGATAAAAGCTCTTTATTAGTAACTTTTACAACTTCTGGCAGGTTAATGTCTGAACTTTGGAGTGAAACACAGCCTTAGTTACAGGAAATAACACCACTGTCTGTAACTAAGTGAATCCACCTGAACACCACCTGTGTGTGTGTGACTGCATTACACTCCCACTGCTGGGAACCTGAACAAGAACCAGAACAAAGTCTAAAATAGCAGCTGACAAACAGCTGCACCACCGAGTGACACTTTATTTTATAAACTTCACAACAGGTTTCATGTTGTGACCTGTGGAGGTGAAAAGACACTAAACCTGTTTTACAGCTTTTGAGCTGCAGGCAGGATTGAAACACACCTTAGTTAAAAGTCAAACAGCAACATTTTCTCCTCCCCTCACGTCACTCAAATGTGACAAACAAGGAAACAGGAAGTTCTTCGTCCTCAGTGCAGAGAGACGCACAGACGATCAGACTGAGCTCAGACCAAACTAGCAGCTTCCTCTGAGTGAGTCCAGCTACAGGAGAGAAACGTGGAAAACTCCAACACTGCTGCTTCAAGCTGCTGACGCTCCACACACTGAATGTGAGTTTGAGCAAAAACACGACTCAAAGGAAGTTTCAGTGAAGGTGGTAGAGGAGGGAGGGGAGCCAGGACTGACTGTACTTCCTGTCTGCTGTTTTCAGCTTCACTCACAGACTCAATGGCTTCCAGATCAGAGGAGGATCTCTGCTGTCCGGTCTGTCAGGAGGTCTTCAGAGATCCTGTTCTTCTGTCATGTAGCCACAGCTTCTGTAAAGACTGTCTGAAGAGATGGTGGAGAGAGAGACCAACACACGAGTGTCCAGTTTGTAAGAGACGATCTTCAAAGGATGATCCACCTTTATGTCTGGCTTTAAAGAACCTGTGTGAGTCGTTCTTACAGGAGAGAGATCAGAGAGCTTCAGAGGATCTCTGCAGTCTGCACTCTGAGAAACTCAAACTCTTCTGTCTGGACCATCAGCAGCCAGTGTGTGTCGTCTGCTGTGCCTCAGAAAAACACACCAATCACAGATTCAGACCCATCGGTGAAGCTGCACAACAACACAAGAAGGAACTTCAGGAAACTCTGGAGCCCTTAAAGAAGAAGTTAAAGGTTTGCAAACGAGTTCAAGTGAAGTTCGATCAAACAGCAGAACACATTAAGGTCCAGGCCCGACACACAGAGAGGCAGATTAAGGAGCAGTTTAAGAAGCTTCACCAGTTTCTAGCAGAGGAAGAGGAGGCCAGGCTGGCTGCACTGAGGGAGGAAGAGGAGCAGAAGAGTGGGATGATGAAGGAGAAGATGGAGGCTCTGAGCAGAGAGATAGCAGCTCTTTCAGACACAGTCAGAGCCACAGAGGAGGAGTTGAGAGCTGAAGACGTCTCATTCCTGCACAACTACAAGGCTGCAGTGGAAAGAGTCCAGCGCTGCCCCCTGCTGGATGATCCACAGCTGCCCTCAGGAGCTCTGATAGACCAGGCCAAACACCTGGGCAACCTGACCTTCAACATCTGGAACAACATGAAGGACATGGTCTCCTACACTCCTCTCATTCTGGACCCAAACACTGCTCATCCAAACCTCATCCTGTCTGAAGATCTGACCAGTGTGAGACGAGGAGGAGAGAGGCAGCAGCTTCCTGATAATCCAGAGAGGATTGATTATTACAGCTCTGTCCTGGGCTCTGAGGGCTTTAACTCAGGGACTCACAGCTGGGATGTTGATGTTGGAGACAGTACATTGTGGGTACTGGGTGTGTTAGCACAGTCTGGGCTAAGGAAGGGAAACAAACTGTCTGGAATATGGAGAATAGGGTTGTTTGATAATGAATACTACAAAATCTCACAATCACCTCCTCAAACTCATCTCTCAGTAGAGAAGAAGCTCCAGAGGATCAGAGTGAATCTGGACTGGAACAGAGGAAAGCTGTCGTTCTCTGATCCTGATACTAACACACACATACACACCTTCACACACACTTTCACTCACAGGTTGTTTCCATACATTCGCACTAATGATACAGTGAAGGTGTGTCCGTTGAAGGTGTCAGTGTCAGTGCAGCAGATGAGTTGAGGATGATGATGTTTCTAATGTTGTTTCCTGTCAGTGAGTTGAAGCTGTTAAACTGCAGCTGTCCTCCTGCTGCCTCGTTGTTCCAAAGCTCTTTGTTTCTCTTTTAGTTTCACTGTTTCTTTCTGTTTCTGCTGTCCACCTTTTCACATGGAAAATCATTTTACTGTTTCTCACTGAATGACTCCCCAAACTAGATTTGAAATTCTATCAAGTTTCTAATCATTACAAGTGATTCATGTTTCTATTTGATGTGTAAATGGAGATGATTTAGTTTGCTGGGATATGGACTGACATGTGTTGAATGGGAGGAGCAGTTTGTTGTTGTCTTCTTGTCTGTTTATGACAACAATAAATATGTTGTTGAAACAATGATTCATGTTTAACTCCATATATGAAATGTTTCTGCTCTTTGAATTCTGTTTGATTAAAGACTTTCTTCATGACACAAATGAGATTTCAGTGTATTAATAGAACTAAACAAGCTCAGAGTTGAAAGGCTGGAGTATTATGTACGTGCTTCACTGTCAGGATCTTCAGGGGGATTCAAAGGGAAACATCAAACTGCTGTAATGAGATAAACTAGTTGGGCTGAACACACTTATCTGTAGTTTGCTGGGACAAACCACAGTGACCGGCTACAGAGTTTAGTTAAGGTGGTTCTAACATGTGACCTGTTGAATTATTTACAGGGATTTATTTTTCATTTAAAGCATCATTTGTGAAGTTTTTATGAAGTTTAGTTCTTTTATGTTCTTTGTGTAACGTTTAATATAATTTCCAACAAGCAGACCTGTGATCACTTTGACTCAGTATGATGGATTGTTTGGATTTGTCTTTGTTTCTCTGGCTTTTCTTGTGTGTCTTTGTATGTTGGATAGAGTCATGTGACCTGCCCATGGACGACACATGGAAATGAGCAGTTTAGCTCAAATCTGGCAGGTTTCCATCTTCTACTGTTTCATATTGATTTTATTGAAATGAGCCATCCTGTTAAATAAGTGAAAATAAAAACAACTGGCTAACTTTTAGTCTGATCCAGTTTCTTTCTTCTTGAGTGAGTGTTTGCATCTCAAAACGCTCGCTCACAGCTTTTCATCATCCTGTTTCAATGAATAAAACAGAGGTGAGGTCACTTCCTTTGGGTGGAGTCAGCTGCTGGTCACCTTGAAACAAACACACAGCTGTTCCACTTGTCAGCTAATCAGCTTGTAGCATATGCACAGTTTACAGAACCCCTTTTCTGTAAATTTAATTAATTAACCTGCTAAGCAGATAGCATATGATATGAATACCACTGTACTTTCAAAATATAGAAAGTGATTTGTAGAGGGACAAGCAAAATTTACTCTTTTAAACTCTGCCAAATTAAAAAAAAAAAAAGACTAGTTTGTTTGTTTTTTAAAGTACAAGCTTACTGGTCAGAGCTAAAGTTCTACACAAAACTTTTTGCTTTGTCTTAACTCATTCACTGCCAGCCATTGGCAGTGAATGAGTTAAACCCATTGACTCATGCACTGCAATTGACGGCTATAGACGTCAATGGCAGTGAATGAGTTAATTTGAGGCTAAAAGCTGATTATCTGAGCACCAAAGATTTGTTTCTAAACCTCAAAGTAGATGTAACATGTCATCAAGGTTAAAGAGTTTTAGGGGGAAGAAAACTATTAGAACCACATCGCAGAGCGACTTTCCTTTTATTGAGTGGTTTTCTTTTTTAAACACTCGTATTAAGAGGAAATGCAGCTTCTGTTGCCACGTGTGAACATCTTTCTGTGTGCAGTTTAACCTCTCCACTAGTGCAGACCTGTGCAGTCTTTTTTAGTTTCTCTCATTTTACGGATACAGTTTGTTTTTTTAAATAGAGCTAATCTCAACATCGCCATCACACACTCAGACTGTTTGACCTTCATTTAGAACTCATCACTTCCTGTTTTTCTAGGATTCTTTGTCCTGGGCTCAGAAAGAACAGCCTTCATTATTTTGACCATTTAGCGAGACCAACAGCAACATCACAAGTCCTTCATTCCTTTTTTAATGTCTTTATTTGAAGTTACTGATGTGTTTATTCTTTCTGGCTGTGTCTTTTTCCTTTGTATAAGTAAAATAGAATTGAATTAATAATCTTCATAGCTTCTTTTCAGATGTAGTCTGAACCACTTTCAGTTTGTTGAAAATTGATGGATCCTTAATGAATGGGCCTCAGAGCCCCCCTCAGTGTCTAATGTGGACTGCACACAAAGTTTCAGGTTAAATGCACAAATGAGGTAAGTCCTGTATTCATCCTCGTCCTCTGCTTCTGTTATTATTCATCCAGTCTGGCTGCAGACCTTAGGTTTAGTAGTGCAAAGGATAAACATCCTAAAGGTCAAAGTTTGGTTCATTTTATTGATAAAGAGATAAGAGTGTGTTTTACAGGAGAATGTGACATGTCATAAAAGTTGGTGGCAGCAGCTGAACTCACAGTGTTAGTCCTGTAAAACTCTCATATACAGTAAAAAAAAAAAAAAGAATTAATGTATTTCTTTTGTATTATTATGAGTATTTATTGTATGTATGTATTGTATGGACTCTAACTGTAAACTCAGTGAAGGGAAAATATTTTAGCTCAAACACCAAAATTCATTCAAGTTAGATTTTTCCTCCACACGATTCAGATTTTATTGCTGGGTTCTTCATAAAGTTGGATCTGACTTCAGTGTAAATGACCTTTGTCTGATGTCTCTTATTTAATGAGCTTGTTTCTCCTGCTTTTCCTCACTTTCCTCACAGTCTGCCCTGATCTGATCGAGGTTGAAGTTTCTGTTGGAATGAACTGAGCAACAGACGTCCTCCCTCACTGAAGTGTGAAACTTTGTGTGGTTCACAGTGTCAGTGTGAGCAGTGTGAGAGTGTCAGTAGATGATCAGCAGAGGAAAGTGAAGCTGCTGTGAGCTGATGTCCTGAAGGGCTTTTAAAGAGTCTCTGAGTTTGACAGGAACATGAAGATGTTTGTGGTGTTTGTGATCCTCCTGCACGGTAAGTACACCTTCCTCTCTCTGCTCTCATCATCAGCTTTTCTTTCATCTCTCTCTCTTTAATGTGTTGAAGTGCAGCAGGAGGAGATTTCCATCAAACACTGGATTCTGATTCAGATCAAACTAACAATCCAAAGCAGCAACTTTCAAATCTCTGGATTCGTCTTGGTGCCTTTCAGATCAGCTCATGTTACAACTGGTTTTCCAGTCAAAGCACACAGATCAGAATACACAGCACTTGGACTCTCTCACACTCTTGTTGGTAGCTGTTTCATTCAGCCTGATCTGTATATATAAACTCTTCAGATTTGTCAAACACCTGTGATATAGTTATTTCTAATCATCCCTGTAAAAAGAACAGTTGGCCCACTCTGCTGTACAACATTGCTTCAGTTCATTGAGGTTTTTGGACATTTGTTTATGCAAAGCTCTCTCTTAGTTCCACCACAGCATTTCAGTCGGGTTATGGTCTGGACTTTGACTGACCCATTGCAAAATCTTGATTCTTTTCTCCTTCAGAGATTCAGACATGTCGATTTGCTGGTGCGCTTCCTCCAAAGGACATTGTTCCAGAAGTCATGTGACCTGTACTGCCATGTTTAGAAAAGAAGCTTTGTCCTCGTAGACTTCTGCAAACTGTGTTTATTTGTAATACAATTTAAGAGGCAGTTGTTTGGTTTGCTTGTGTTTGTATTTGTGCCAGGACCACCTGTACATTTCACTAATAATGTTTTGTGCATGAATTGCACATCAGCTTTAAGGGTTTCTGTGCAGCAGCTGTTACAGCTGAACTGTTTGATCATTACTTTTGACCTTTTCAGCTGTTTAATTATACATTTCTGATTCAACAGGATATTTATTTTTTTATTTTTTCTCCTTGCACAGTGGTCATCTGAGTGGCATCTCAGACTTCAGAGCTCAGAGTGAACGTTGAACGTCGCTTCACTCAGACATTTACATCAAAAACTGTTGAACAAACCAGGAGAGAGAGAAACCGAATCTTTTCACACTAAATTTTTATTCAGGAGAAGCAGGATTAGGATCTTGGGCAGAGTTTAACCCTCAGTTGTGCGTTATGTGAAGGAGCTCCACTTGTTTCTGTGGTAACTTAAGCTGCAGACCTTCAGATTTTTCCAACATTGGCTTCATAGGTTAGTTTTCATGAACCCTGCTGTAGAAAGTCCTGTTCATTTTTGTGGTTGGTCATATGCTGCCATCATTACACCAACACTGCATGAAAATTCTGGTCCCTTTCAAAGGTCCCTCAGAGAATGCAGCACTTTCTGTTTAAAATAATTTCTTTGATTTCAATCTGATTAAATTTAGATTACATGGATAGACTGAGTGTAGAAGTTGCAGATAAGGTAACCTGCATTCCAGCACGTGGATGCTGACACAAACTCAAAGCATGCTGTTAATTTGTCTTTCTGCTTGTGTGTCCTTACAGTTTCCCAGCATGCCCTGGCTGTGGTGGTGGAGGTGTATGAGGAGGCAAAGTCTGTTCTGCTGCCCTGTCAGTACTCTGGTATTATTCCTGAGAAAAATCCCACAGTGATGTGGACTCGCAGTGATCTCAGTCCCACGTTTGTCCACCTGCGACGAGAAGAAGGTGATGATCTCAAAAAGCTGAACCTCCGCTACAGCGGGCGCACATCAATGAGGCCTGATGCTCTGGAGACTTCAGACTTCAGCCTCACTCTGAGAAAACCAGACCTGATTGACAGCGGCGTCTACACCTGCTCCATCAGTGATGGGAAAGAAGAAACGGGACAGAGAGATGTGCAGCTAAAGGTCAAAGGTCTGCAACTGATTATTTAAAAAACAACTGCTTACCACATTTATGAGAAAATACAGGGATTTAATACAGTTATTATTAAAAAAAGAATTTCACACTGTACTGAATGAATTAGCTTTTCTGGTTTACGTTATTTTCACTCATTAAAAGGTATAAAATATCAACTGCACAAAAATATACTGCTATAATGCATCATGTTACTTTCTCATATTATTTGTGGTTTGGCCACTGAAATGATTTAGATTTTGCTTTGCTTTGTTTTGGTGGGGTTGTTGTTTTTTGCTTTTTATTTCTTTTCCAAACACCTGATAATAACCTACACTCCTAGAGAGCTAAAAGCATTTACATTGCACATCATGCATCCATCCTTGGAAAGCACAGCTGGTTGGTTATTATCATGGTTATGGTCTGTTTATACTGTAGGTGAACTGCTTTCCATCAAACACCAGGATTTGGTACTGGAAGACCTCCAACTGAATAAAATACATATGCTTTCATTAATTTTGAATACTTATCAGCAGATTTAACCACAAAAACAGGGGGCAAAAATATTTTGTGTATGAATTGCCATTTCTTCTTTTCACCTCGAGATGGTCCAGGACACCCAGGCTCAGGCGACCGAGGACCCTCAGGATTGGGTTTAGACAGATCGGTACCCTCATTTGGTCATGCTGTCTCCTCTGACAAGCAGGGCTTGCAAGCAGAGACTTGGGCAGGGCAAGACCAAAAAAGGTTTTTGTGTTGACCAGGGCAAAAGCTGACACCAGGGACCCAGCATCAGCAGACAAAATCTGTTACTAGCTTGGACCTAGATGCACCTGATTCTCAGGTTACACAGGTTTCTCAGGGATCTCTGATTGCTCCTGCTGGGGCTACACGGGGCTCATATCCTGTTTCTGTTCCTCACCCTGAGCACCTGCTGATGTTAGCACAGGCAGGGCCCACCTGTAGCCTTGGGCTGTCTATGAAAGAAGCTGGTGAATTGGTGAATTGGTGCAAGGGTGCGGAAGGAGACAGAGGACAGCCTGGCTATTGGTCTGGTGAGAGGGTGGCTGGCCACAGGTTAAGCCAGCCCACCCTCTTTACCAGAGACTAAAGTGGAGATGGGGCACAGTTGTAAGGATGTGGAGCCAGAGATGACAGGTGAGGTGTGTCTAGATGGTGGGTGGAAGCTGGGATTACAGTCTCTGGAGCTGGGTTTCCATAATAATCCCCTCATGGCAGAAAGTTTCACATATAAAACAATGATGTGCACTTAAAACTTCAGTCCTGAGGTTTTTCAGAAATCTTGAAAAATATTTTTGTGGCCCCCATATATATTCACCCATATGGAAAAATTCTGGAGGTTCCCCTGTCCTTAGCGCGTGCCTCTAAGATCTGTTACAAACAAACTGCATATTATATAATCGGCTCTTCTGATGAAACTGTCTAAGGGAAGCATGTGTTAATAGAACTGGTCCTGGCACTGAACCCTGTGAAACTTTGCATGAACAAATGAGTGACTTTTAGATAGATATGATTTAAATATGATTAATAAATGGTAGGACGTCCTTGAGCACTCTTGCAGAAATTGGGTCTAAAGACACGTTGATGGTTTTGAGGAAGTAATTACTAAAGTTAACTCAGAAAGATATATTGGAGGAAAAGAGTCTAAATAAATATCTCCCCCTGACTCTAGTTCTTCTGATCTGGAGGAGATTAGTGCCTTGTTCAGCTCCTTCTTCCAAACCATCTTGAAGTGTCGCAGAGCAGAATGGAGGCTGAAAAAGGACACGCTTCAAATCTTATCAAATTGCTGGCGTCTTTATTAGAATACTGTTAAAGAGAACACCTATCAAACATGATTGCATGCAACTGTCATAACCCAGGCCTGATGTTCAAAACTATATACTCTGTTTCTAATGCCTCACAGCTTGTCTGTTTCAAAACCTCCCCTGATATGTGTAATGCAGTTTCGATTGATGAGGTTGCCACCACAAAGGCTCCCAGTTGATCTTGTGTTTTTCATCCATCTGCCTCAGCCAGTTGTTCAACTGTTTTGAACCAGTTTAAGCAAGTGACTCTGGGATTCATACAGGATGTGGTTCATCAAATTAAGCCCTCAGGTTTCCCTCAAGATGCTGCTGCTCCTTGATTTTAATAAACAGGTTTTTCCTAGTATAGGTCAGTTTCTGTTGGCCATCATGAATACCAGTTTGTCTTTTGGTGTGGTTCCTGCAAACTTTAAACATTCATCAGTGCAACCTATCACTAAGCTGCCTGTCCTTTCAAAATTTTTAGAAAGCATTGTTTGTACTCGTTTGAAGTCTTATTTGGAAAAGCATGATAGCCTGGACGTTTTGCATTTCAGATAGTTTTGTTTTCTTGTCCTCTCAGACCAGCAGGTGGAGATAAAAGTGGAGGAAGGCTCAGAGTCTGTCATCCTGCCCTGCCAAACAAGACCTGGCGTACCTGGTGACACCTCAGTGGAGTGGACTCGCTCTGATCGAGAACTCATGACGGTCCATGTGTATCCAAACAGAAGTGAGAACCTTAAGAAACAGGACGACCTTTACTGTGGTCGCACAAAGATGAGTGAAGACCTGCTGAGAACTGGAGACCTCAGTCTGACCCTGGAATACCCCACAGAGAGAGACAGTGGAGGATACATCTGCACCATCTACAGGGACAAAGATATCCTGAGACAGAAAGTAGTGCTGCAGGTCAAAGGTCAGTGATGCATAAATAAGTCAAAGGCCTTAGGTGTAGATGCAGGTCAGAGACCAAAGGTTATGTTGTTATTTTTTTTCCTTATGTTTCTCAACAGAACCATTTCCACCTTGGGCCATAGCTTCCATGGTTCTCTTGGTTCTCCTGGTTCTTCTTGTTTCTGGAGGTCTTTTATTTAATTTCCGATACTATTTTAAGTCAGGTGAGTGTCTCCTACTACACTACCCATAATGCCGTTGCTTAGCAGGTGTCCTCTGGTGGCTCCTTGACTGTGGCTCACACAAACATGTTCCAGAAGCTGAAAGAGTTGAGAGTTACCTGAGACACTTGAGGTCTTCATGGTTTCTGTGCTGATGTGTGTGTGAGACATGGCCGACTGTGGAGGCTCAGTCTGTCTGTGCTTCTGCTCTTCATCCAACATGTCTGCAGCACTTTACAGGACGCTGCAGACTAGTTACCAAAGAACGAGTCAGGAACACATCAGGAACAAACTGAGACACAATCTCACTGAGACTAGAAGACAAGGAGGGACATGGAGGTCATGTGACCATCACAGCTGCTGCTGATGTCATCATGTTGTCCTTTGTTGTCCTTTCAGTCCCCCGGGTGGTGGAAGTGGTTTCAGGGCAGGAGTCTGTCCAGTTGCCCTGCAAAGCCAAAGTTCACCTGCTTGAAGACATTAAAGTGGAGTGGATAGACAGTGATAATGACAAGGTCCATGTGTATCAGAACGACACTGACCACCCCAATGAGCAGGACCAGGTTTACAGAGACCGAACGAAGATGAAAGAAGGTCTGCTGAAAACTGGAGACCTCAGTCTGACCCTGAAATACCCCACGGAGAGAGACACAAAGACATACACCTGCACTGTCTACAGCACTAAGGGAAATGTTCTGATGAAAAAACAAGTGGTGCTTCAGGTCAAAGGTCAGTACAGCCTCAATAATAGAAATATGGTTAGTCCATTTATGGACCCTACAAGTAGAATCTACATGAACTGCTGAGGTTTTTTAGGGCAAAAGTATTCATATACTGTGCTTTGCATACAGTATATCTCGAGGTACCCCTAGTTTCTTTATATTTTGCTGCCAATGAGCCAAAGTTTCTTCTAATTTCATAATTTCATAAAATGGTCTTGAGCAATAGTTCTCCGGGTTTTCTGAAGTTCTTTCAATGTTTTACTTTGGGCACTGGCTGCTTTTTCACCCATTTTCATTCACACAAATACAAATTGAATATTTAAATAGAACTTTGCATTTAAAAGATCAATTTTAGTACTTAGACTGGTCTTTGTACATTATAAACTACAAAACAGAATTAAACACAGTATCTGAGTTTCTGCCAAGGGTGCAATTGCAGTACTACAATTGCTTACAAGAATAGGCACATTCATGTTCTCTACTTGCGCTTTTTTGTGTTTTAAATGATGAACACAAATGCATCAGGGACTTCAGTTCAAACCTGGTCCACAGATAGCAGTCTGTTCACTGTTTTTGTCAGTCATCATTCTTTTAGTTTAATTCAATTCAGTTTTTTTATACAGCATCAAATCACAACAACAGTGACCTCAAGGTGATTTACATATTACCGGTAAGGTAAAGACTAACGATCAAATACCGATTGGTAGATAGACACATAGTGAGTGAAAAAAGGTCAGTGAAGAAGAAAAACTCAATGCATCATGGGAATCCCCGGCAGCCTACGTCTATTGCAGCATAACTAAGGGAGGATTCAGGGTCACCTGGTCCAGCCCTAACTATATGCTTTAGCAAAAAGGAAAGTTTGAAGCCTAATCTTGAAAGTAGAGATAGTGTCTGTCTCCTGAATCCAAACTGGAAGCTGGTTCCACAGAAGAGGGGCCTGAAAACTGAAGGCTCTGCCTCCCATTCTACTTTTAAATACTCTAGGAACAACAAGTAGGCCTGCAGAGCGAGAGCGAAGTGCTCTAATAGGGTGATATGGTACTACAAGGTCATTAAGATAAGATGGGGCCTGATTATTTAAGACCTTGTATGTGAGGACTACTTCTCAAGCTTTACAGAGAGTTTTTAGGACAACCTCTGTCTGCATAACAATGAAAATGTGCCCTGTAGTGACACTGTCTAAGGGAAGCATCTACATTGTGTTGGTCCTAGCACTGAACCCTGTGGAACTCCATAATTAACCTAAGTGTGTGAAGAGGACTCTTGTATCTAACAATCAGCTGCAGTTGAAGCAGCAGCATTGTGAGAAACAACGTTTCTGAGGAACTCTTCAGAAATGAAAGCACAATATGGACCCACTTCAACACCTCTCTTTATGTTTGATTGGAGTGTTTGATGTTATATTTGTTCATTAATTTTGCTGGAGACCTCCCTGCTGGGATGTCCAAATACATTAATTTATCTAAAGAAAATGTGATCACTACCTTTGCTGTCTGTACAGCTCATGATGTGCTTTGTTGTTGCTCTTAGTGCCAGAGGTGGAGGTGGATTCAGGTGAGGAGTCTGTCCAGCTGCCCTGCCAAACCACAGTTCACTCACTGAAAGAAGCCAGAGTGGAGTGGACGGACAAAGAGAACAGGAAGGTCAACGTGTATCACAACACCTCTGACCTGCTTGCATTACAGCATCGTTTTTTCAGAAACCGAACAAAGATTAATGATGGCCTATTGAAAACTGGAGACCTCAGTCTAACCCTGAAATACCCCACAGACTGGGACAGAGGAATCTACACCTGTACTGTCTACAACAGGTATAGAAAGATCCGGATGAAGAAACAAGTGGAGCTGAAAGTCAGAGGTCAGTGCTGATTGACTGGTTTGAAAAACTCTCTAATGCGTTAAACCAAAATAATTAACTTTTAAATGAGTGAACCTGTTATGAAAATGTTAAGAATACAACGTAGAGATATTTGTGTTTAAATGTAGAGCACAAAGTAAAAAGTTGTTAGAAACATAAATACTCAAATAAAGCACAAATACACAAACACTATTAAACTAAAGTACAAAAACAACGTATTTGTACTCTGTTACTTCTCACCTCTCAAGATGTTTCACTCTGATTTTGTTCTCAGATATTGAAGTTGTGTCCCGTTTTTATCATCCTGCAAAACTGTTCATGTTCAACATGACTGATGGAACAAATCCATTTAGTTTGTCTCATGCCATCTGGTCATCAGCAGTTTTTAGTGGGATTAATTTGCATTCATTGAACATCGTTTTCTAGTCAACTGCATCAAACTTTGATTCCAGCCAAAATCAGTGATGCTGAAAGGGAATACATGAGGCTGTACAGCTTCTTTAGAAATGAGAGATGAGCTGAGTCGATCCCAAGGATTCAGTAATGTTGCAGCAGAAACAAAAACATTTTGATTTGATGAAGGTTTCTGTGGCTTCATGTTGCAGATGTGTGTGAAAATCTGATCTGTAAAATACAATTAAGATTCATTGGCAGAGAGGATTGTTCTGGACAGAAACAAGATCATGACAGAGGGCATGTTTGATTTAAACTCCTCTTCAATGATACATTTTAAATCCCCCCAAAAAACAGCAGACAGCAGCTCTACAATGACAGGAGACATTACAGACACTGATCACCTCAAACGTCTTTAAAACCTGCTTTGACTTTCTACATTTCTGTCCTGTTACCTTCTGCTCTGATCTTCTTCTGTCCTCCAGCTTTCTCTGCAACTCTGAAACCTGCTGCTGTCTGTCATGTTGTGTTTGTTGTCCTCTCAGTCTGTCAGGTGGAGGTGGAGGAGGGGGTGGAGTCTGTCCAGCTGCCCTTTATAAATACAGAAAACCTGCCTGAAGATGCTAAAGTGGAGTGGAGACACTATGAACCATTTAGGACCGTTTATGTGTATCAAAACGGCTCTGACCAGCCTGACAAACAGGACCAAGTTTATGTGGACCGAATACAGATGAATGAAGACCTGCTGAGAACTGGAGACCTCAGTCTGACCCTGAAACAGCCCACAGATGGAGACAGTGGAGAATACAGATGTGAAGTGGACGGCACACAGATCTACAGATACAAAACTGTGCTGCTCAAAGTCAAAGGTTTGTGTGTGTGTGTGTGTGTGTGTGTGTGTGTGTGTGTGTGTGTGTCTGACTGTGTTGTGTCTCCTCTGCAGGGAGAGTTCAGGTCCAGGATCAAACAGGGGACATCAGGAACAGAAGCAGCTCCATTGATCCGACTCCTCTGATGGCTGATCAATCAGTTTGATCTGTGTGTTCTTTGATTATTGATCAGTGATGTCAGAGTGGAGTCAGTGTGATGTTGTTGTTGTGTGTTTGAGACTTTTAGTGTCCATGAAGGTCTCTGCTGCCGTAGATCCTCTGAACTGTGACAGAGGTCTCACTCTGGAGGAAACTCTCAGCACTTTCCAGCAGCTCCTCCATCATGGAGGACGTTCCCTCACTGTAACAGGTGGAGGAGAGAGGAGAGGAAGCACAGGTGGATCCTCTGAGGAAGAGGAGCGTCCTACAAACCACATGATCACATCAACACAGTCATTATCTATAAAGTCAAATTGTTGGGTTTTCAGAATTGTCTTTTACCTGTTATGTCACCATAGTAACTGACTGAAAACATCCATTTCTGTTGCTTATTATTATTTCTGTTTTTCTTTATTTCAAACATGTAAATAATCAGTAAGTCACCATGACGGTATCAAAGGAACATGTTCCAGTTTGAAGGTCGGTCTCTACCAAAGCAGACCTGTGATCATTTTAAGATTGTGACCTGTGGTCTGTATGTCATCTGTCCTTGTCCTGGTCCTCGGGTTTGGGGCCATGTTTGAGTTTTGGTTTGTATTTATTTGATTTACTTGTAAATAAATTATAAGTTATTCAAATTTGACAGGCAAGTTTAACTGATTTGTAATTTTTTTCCATGTTTGTTCATGTTCATGTTTTTGGAAAGCACTTATAACATTGCCTTTGAAAAATGCTTCATGAATAAACGTTATTATTAATTATTTACTTTTTATAGAGTTTGGTTGTTTGACCATTAGATTTGTTTTTCCCGTCGGTGTTTTCCTGGATGTTCCCGTCTCACCTTGTTGTGTTCATCTGTTTGTCCTCGTCTCTGTTATTATCTTCTTGTCTCTGAATTCATTTGGTTTTGATTTTACTTTTGTTTCCTGTCTCTGTCACTGTCTTGATTACTTTCCCCTGTTACTCTGTCCCCTTCTGATCTGATCACCTCCTCCTGTGCTTCTGATTTTCCACATCTCTGTGTCTCTTTGCATTTGCAGGCTGTGCTGTTTAGATCGCTTTTAGTTTTTTGTTCCTGACTGTAATTGTCAGCACTTAAAGTGGATGTGAAACACAACCTGTACTGAGTCTAAGTTACCACATGTAGCCCTGCTGTGAACTGCACTGAAACAGGAAGATCACCCTGTTGGCTGTAATGTTAGGGTTTATAGAGCACATCACATCACATTCTGTACTGAGACTAAACATCTTTTAAACACTTTTTCCTTAAACTGAGATTCAGACAAAAGCTGAAGGGGTCCGTGATGTAAATTAGCCTCAATACATGTACTGTAGTGTTTCATGCCACTTGAAATAAAACTCACTTTGTTGTTTTTGGTCTGCATTTGGATCCACCTTTGAGCTTAGTTTGTGGACGTTTCACAGAACTCTAAAGGTGGGACTGTGAATGGAAATAAGCACTCGATATGTTTGACATGTTTTAATAAGGATGCTTACAAACTTGCACTATTCTTGTTAAATAAATCCCAAGAAAAATAGATGGCTAACCCTAAATGTTCTTCTTCTTCTGTGGTGTTTGCGATGCAGCAGCTCTTCCTGATGTGTTTCAGGGTTCCTGCAGTTTCAGAAAAATTGGACTTTTTAATGTGACTGAAAATAAAATTTATGACCAATTTAACAAACTCACAGAAACCTGTAAATAAATGAAATCTCTACGTAATACCAAAAACAAAGCAAAGATAGTCTATTTATGTAATAATATATTTTCATACAATTGTTGTGTAAGTTTATTTATCATGTGTGGTATGTCATATATGCAGTACAAATGTGTTTAGCATTTGAGTTTTTATTCATTGAAATCATAACGAATGAAATCTACAATAAACTGTTCACTGTGTGATAAAAACATGATTTCTAAAAAGGTTTTGAATTCAAAATCTTACAAGTTGTTTACAGTAGATGATTGAGAACTTCAATCTCTGTACATGCTTTTAATGCTTGCTGCTATCTGCTGGTGTTTATTTTAATTTTCAGTTTGGTTCTCAGATTAAAAACGAATACGATGCATTTCAGAGTTACTGTTTAGATTCATGTAAATGTGTATGGGTGCAACAAGCAAAACAAAAACAGAAACTCATTACAGCAAGTGACAAAAGTGTCTGGAGAAGCCTCCATCACAGCCAGTGTTACTGTGTCATACAGTAACAAACGGCGCCTTAAACCATCTACAACTGAACAGATGTACCTAATAAAGTGGCTTCTCACAAATGTAGTGACGAAACCCCTGTGGCTGAGACTTTGTTATCGAACTTAAACTTTATGTGAGCCCTTTTATTATCAGGCATGAAGGTGATCAGATGTTAGTATTCAGCCTGACATGTGAGAGCTTCAGACTCTTTATAGCAGCTCATGATGACAGCAGTGAGATGCATTTATGTTCACACTCTAGGCTCTCATGCTGGGCTTTCTCATGAAAAAGCCATCAGAATCAGTATTGAACGTAACTACAGGCCAGTCTGCGTTCTGTTTCTTTTTATTCCAACTCTTTTCTTTCCACTTTCCACATCTGTCTGCACAGTAACGGGACTTCCTCTTTAGTTAATTTATGCTTTCTATTTCGTGTTGCATTATTTTATTTTTAGAGCACGTTACCTGACTGGTTTTGTCCCTGCACTGTTCTGTGTAGCATCTTCAAATGTCCACTAGATGTCACAAAGACACAGTGAACGTGGAACACACACTAGTATAGGGGTCAGCAACCTTTAACACCCAAAGCGACATCTGGACCAGGTTTCCACGCAAAAGAAAACCGCCGCAAATACTTTTTGATATCTAAAATGAAGATAACACTGTATATATTGTTTTTTACCTTTATGCTTTGTGTGAACAACTAAGGTGTGCTGCTTATGAAATCCATGATGTGCTACAGAGAAAATTACATTTTATTTATGTAATTAACACATTTTGAACTCTTAAAGAAATATAACAAAAGGAAAGACACCCTGCTGAACTAAAATAATCCAGCAAACAAAAACTGTTATATCGCCTTTGGGCTTTTGGAGCCTTGACCTGACTTTTAAAAAACAATTGGAAAAAAGCACTATGCTGCTGAAAAAAGAAAAATAGATATTTGCAAAATTCTGCCTAAATATGTATTTTACCTGGTTAATGTGTGTGGCGGGGCGTGGTCTGCAGTGCCGCTGCAGGGGAGGCGGACGCACCTGAGCGGCACCCGCAATCACGCCTCGGCGCCTTAATGTCTGTGCTATCTGTGCTGTTGTGTTGGTGTGTGTCGGGCTGTGAGCTGCAAAGCTACAGCCGGCTGTATGCGTACAGCAACCGTGTGTGAAAAGTGGTCAATAAAGAGATGCTGAAAAGCATGTTCATGCAAACATCGTCGGGTCTGCCGTGATATGTTTACAATGGGACTTCTGCTCCTGAACCTCTGCGCACAGCGTCTGCAAATCGGGGCTGTACGAAGTGACTTTCATCTTTACGCAGGACTGTAAGCTGTCATCTGTGAGGTGTGAGCGGTGTTTGTTTTTAATAGTGATGGGCAGATGAAGCTTCATGAAGCACTGAAGCTTTTCATCCAATTGGTTCACCCCAGCGCAAAGCGTCTTGAAGCTTCATTTGCTCTAGTAGGACACCTACTGGACATAGAAATATTAGTTGGCATGAATTTGAAGAGTGTGGCTTTTTGCACACAGCCTGTAAATGTCAACAACAAAAGGAGTGTGTAAAACATCTATATTGTAGTGATGGCAGTATACTGTGTATATTTATACTGGCAGTATGGAAAATGATTATTTGGAAATGCTTAAAATGGAAATGATCATTTACTGTGAGGTGAGGTGTGGTTGGGGTATGGCTAGTGGTTGTGCTTTTGTAACATTGAGGCAAGGACAGTGATTAGTGTTTAGGGGACACATCATTGGTTTTTATTTAAAAAACAACAGTTTCTCCACTGTGGCAGGTCGTAGGTGATTTCTTTTTTTGGACAATATTTCCCCTGCTTTTGAGAACACTCGCTCACAGGGCACAGATGAGGCAGGGGTACACAGGTATGTCAGTGCTAACTTATATAAGTGAGGGTAGACATATTTCTGTCTCTCCCAGTATTTAAGGGGGTCCTCCAGCCTTCCAATATTTGGCTCCATCAGGTACCGTTGGACCTCAATATTCGCGTCTGCTGTCACATTTTGTGTCTGTGTCTGCCTGACACTTTCATCCGGGCGACGCCACAGGTTGTTACCTAAACAATAAGGACAGCTTTATGCGATACTAACAATTCAATTTTCAATCCAATTTTATTTATATAGCGCCAAATCACAACAACAGTCGCCTCAAGGCACTTTATATTGTACAGTAGATCGTACAATAATAGATACAGAGGAAAACCCAACAATCAGTTGTGAGTACAAGAAAATAATTATTACAATATAATGTTCTAAATTTGCTTAGATCAGAGGAATAGGGAAGGATTTGTCTGTGTTTCAGTTTGGTTTAGCTGTAGGCCCGAGAGTGTGTGTAATTGTTTAGAGGGAAAGGAATTTATTGACACTGGGCCTGTCATTGAAGGAGACAGGAAGCTACAGTTGGGGGTTGCTGATGCTTTTACCTTTAATAAAAACTCGTAATTGTTATAACTTAGAAGTAGGTTTACAGGAGACTCTCCACATGCTTATCTGTAAATGTAAGACAACAAGAGGCCAACGACCCAGTAGATGCAGAGTGGAGGTCTCAGTGTTTGTAATATGTTAACTCTGTTTTCTATGTTGTGTAGAGGAATTTGGTGTCGCTTGGGTGAGGAGGTTACTTTTATGACCGGCAGGAAGTCACGTATGCAGAGACACACACACAGAGCTTTAACTCACACATCCACACGCACACTCACTCACGTGCACTCACATAGACACACGGGTACGCACACACACAGGCACTCACGTGCTCGTGCATACACACAGACACAGAGTTTGCAGTACACCATGGGGGTTTTAATGACCTCCTATCATCCATTATTACAGTTTTTCTCAAATGCTAAAACACATTTCACAAACGTTTCCACCATGTTTCCCAATGTCTAAACAACACCCTTTTCCAAAGCTACATAAACACAACCACACCTTCCCACTGCAAAACTCAAACTCCCACACCAAAAGAGCAGCTTGAAGCTTTCAAAAATGTAAACACTATACACATCATTACACACTACACTGAAAAAAATAATCAGTGGGATAAACATAAAAAAATCATTGTAATCGGTTGCACGAAATTAAGTTATGTTTGGTTAACCTTATTTTTTTATGTTATACCTGCACACATTTTTCTGGTAACACGAACATGACTTTTTTATGTTGTTGTTATGTTTTTCATTCCGGTCAAATATTTATAGAAACCACTTGTTTATCAGACATGAACTTTTTGTGTTAATTGTATTGGACTACTATATGTTATATTGACAAGATTATTTTATGGTAAGCTTATTTTATTTTATAACAAATTTCTAATATATAATATATAATCTAATATATAATTGAGTGTTCAATAAATAAAACTAAATTAAGGCTGATCTTACTGTATGTACTGTACACTTTCTCTCAATCAAAGAAATAAGCAAAACATTTTTGAACAATGACCTGTATTTTTGAAAATACTACACAGTTGTAACAATGGACTTTCAATTCAGGCTTCCAAAATATACACGAGTCATATTTGTACAATGCATCTCTTGAAAAACATTCCACAACATTCCTCAAAGTTATCTGCTGTAACCTGAATTCAACATTGTGGGGCCTTATGACATCGCGCTTATGTAAAAAATAGTTTTTTAAATGTAAGAGCCATAAGGTAATATGGCAACAGGGGTGTAATTATTAAAATGACACAAAGAAGAGACTTAAAATAACATTATAACCCACAGGCACAAAACCAAGAGACCTAAACTGATTAGTATTGGCTTGCTTCTATCATTAAACATCACAATCACTAATACTAGACGATGCAATCTGTTTGTAGTGGTGCACCTTGGGAAAAAAATTGCAAACTGGTGAAATTGGTGCAAGGCACCATTTCCATTGAGAAAAATGGAAATTTAAAGTTAGAATTTTTTTTTAAAAGAGCCATGGCTTGAAAAGTGAAAACTGCAGTAATAAAGGCCCCAAGTTGAAAAGTGCCAGAAAAATAAGTTTCACTATGTACTGCAACTTTACCAGTGCTGGCTTAAAAGAAAGGATGGTACATATTTGAAGAGGTAAACATGTTGTTCCCACATCATAACTGGAAAACTGTTCAATCGTACAGTCTGGTCCTGAAAACCTGGGCCTTCTTTGAAAGGCTGTTCCTTTTGAGCTCCATAACCAGTTTCTATAATACCTCAAAGGTATACTTTTCCAGTGGGTAGGTGAGGTTCAAAGTGTACATTAGTCCAAACAGCATTGCAGCTGCTAGGGTATAGTTATCCAAATCCTGCCAGACTCTCTGGCCTTCAAGGACTATCCTGATGTCCTCAGGGCTGCCACTGGCATCTCTTGACTTTATGATGTAAATTCCCATGGTTGTTTCCTTATTAGATCGTTGGATAATGGCTTCATCTGTGGCCTAGAAAATGCAGAATTCCAAAATTTAATTAAACGGAACACTGGTCAAAGAACATTATACCAAATCTTATTTTAATCTGTGTCACTATTCCAAAAAATGTTAACATTAACACATTAGGTGAAAAAAAAAATGGATTCATTATAGCATGTGATTTGAGTCCTCAGAATGCTTAAAAAGGTAATGCATGAAGTGAAATCTCCATGCAAAGAAGCAGAATACTGTCAGAGCATAGAGAGGTGTTCAACTATGAACTCCACACATAGTTCTAATGCAGGTAAAAGAAAAAAACAAAAAACAAAAAACGCACCCATGGTAAATTGTGAAAATCCCAGGTGATTTTCAACATACTCCTGGCATAGAGTGACAAGCAGCATTTTGTTAAAATTATTATTTTCCCTAAAGTGTATACACAAATTAATTTTTTTCTTACCTAGGCCGTGGGCTCCAGAATGTTCTGAAGTCTTCTTCCTATTTGTCCTCATCGCCTTTTGAAGACCTTTATTAGTTTGTCAGATAGCACATCTATCTGCGAGAGTAATCTGGACTGCAGTGGCATGGTGGTAATGCGCTTAAACTCTGCATTTATCTAAAAAGAGAAGTTGTCACATAAAAATGCTGTCAAAATCTCGAATCTCACAAGGTTACATCCACACAAAGTTGTTATTTTTTGTCATATTACTATTTATTAGCTATGGGTCCCATGTTGCTGAGCAGTTCCATAGTTGCCCTTACTTCCATACCACCCAAAGCCTGTTTGCAACCACAGCAGTTGCCTCCTTCTGGCCATTTTGCAGTTCTGCCAAATGACCCATAAACTACATCTATTATTGTCATATTCACATCAAGGTCTTTCATTAATACTTAGTTAAATTAGTTAATTTGACCTTTCCAGAAAATTTACCTTACAGAATGTGAGATAACATATGCAAATCTTCACTAGTAAATAAAATAATGTTATTAAAACCTTAACTGTAACACCTCTACGTAACAGCGCTAGAGAATTGTTCTGAAGCAACACCAATCTGCCCTTCAGCAGGGATAAGCACCATATATCGATACAGAAAAAATAAATTTAACATATTTATATTGTCATTATTTTTTATCTCTTTAAGCCCTCCTCTCAGTCTCTCTATAAATCAGTTAAAATAATTTGTTGGGTTTTTGTGTGTCTTTAACATGTTATCAGTACATTACATTCACTACCCCAGAACATGAAATAAAGCCCCACGTCATGCACTTCCTCTCCTAATGAGTACTGCATAGGTGTCATTCCCTAAATAAACCCACTTTAGTGAAGACACCCCCCCCACCAAACACTCACAGAGCCCACCCCATGGCAAACTAGCTTATTTAACTGTTTAACTAAAACATTTTAGGTACAACCAGTTAACTAAATGGACACAAGTTTGTTAGTCTGTATTCACTGAGAAAAAACAAGCGAATGTGACTGGGCACACACTGAAAAAAAGCTAATGCACATTAGCAGGGGGGGCGGTGGAGTTTCAACAGAAAACATAACTATTTTCTGTTATTTTGATATGGCTGGTTTTAAAAGACTGAACATCCTTCTAAAACAAGTGAAAGGCGTGAGACTTAATTATGTTTAGACCAAAAATATAAATGATTCATGTTGGATATATTTACTGTGTTTTTACTAATTTAACAACCTCATCATTGCATTAGTCGCTTTATGCTATAGCATTACGCTTACATTAGCTTGAAGCTCAAGGTCGTCATTTTATTTAATTTCCTTTTCTGGGCTTACAAACAGGACACACAACATTTAGATAACCATTACACTGAATCTTGGGTTTGTGTTGAGTCTTCCAGCTGCTGACTACAGAAGCTAGATTGACCTTTCAGCATGTTTATAGCGGCTGTGGCTATGTGCTGGTAATGTTACCGTGTGTGAGCAGTCACATTGGCAGCAGACATGTTTCAACAAACTAGTCATATCCCAGCCCTACATTAGCTTGTTTAATGGTTAAGACACTGCAGGTACCACCACTTACTACAGACACCGATGCAAGTTTGTAATAGTCTGTTAATTTAGACTGAAAGAATATACAAACAACATTAACTCACATTATATATGTTAATTACTAATTTGCTTATCGCATAATTTCGGTTACCATTAGCTAACTGGAGCTAGCTAACATTGGCCTTTCATGGTTTTCGATAAACAGCCCACATACCTGTAAAATAACAACACCCCAGTAAGTCCACATATATAAAGGGTCTACACTCTTTCTCACTGGTGTGTTAGCTTTAAAATCTTATTTACCTTCAAGTGTAAAACTCCAGATGGTAGTAGATTTTCCAAAGCGACAGACAAAAATGGCGGACAGTGCAGCCGATTTTTCCTTTCCAGGGGGCGGAGCTTGAGGATAAAACACGACTAACTTGTTTCTTTTCAACATGATTTGTTCTAAAAGAATGAATATTCTTAAAGAATATGTGAAAATTAAAAGACAAAAATATGTTTAGATGTGAAATTTAAATTAGTCATGCTGGATATATGAAGTAATTCTATGCAAATTCAACAACCACCCTATTGCATTTTTTTCAGTGTACAGCAAAACAACTGAAAACATAATGCTCAATTTGTGAGAAGGTTCTTTTTTTCAACTGCCAATGCATATTTTTATAAACTGTACAGTAACGGATCGTCATAGAACCCTGCAGAGGATTAGGCATTTAGATTTGTGAGTTTCACATGAAGACTATAAATCTATAAAAACATCCTGCATGTACGTACACTACTGTAACACAACTCAATGCAAAAACAGAATCTATCACACACAACAGCACTCTCGGAAACATGATCAGAGTGTGAAGTCTTTTTTATTGTCTACACGGTCTTTTTACAGTATTACACGCAGTCACTGTGCGGCATCATGTCGCCGAGCTGCATTGGGCCACATCACCTCATCCACATCACAGGCTATATTGTCCCTTGCTAGGCACCGCGGGAAAAACGCCCTGGAATGGCGAATCGATCCCTGGAAGGCCTCCACTGGGATGTCAACACAGGCCAGCTCCATTGCCCGTACGAGGTTCTCTCTTGTGTATGGCTGTCCGTCATACACCTTCCATCTCCATGATGAGAAGAACTCCTCTATAGGGTTCAGGAAAGGGGAGTAGGGTGGCAGACAGACGTTTAAAAAGTGGTCACTGTTGGTGGTGAACCACTCTCTGATTTGGTGTGTTTTGTGGAAGCGGACGTTGTCCCAAATGATCACATACATGTGATGTGCTAGCCTAGGATGGTGTTGTTGACGGTCCAGGAGGATGTCTTTTAGCTCCTCTAGGAAGGTGAGGAGACGTTGGGTGTTGTAAGACCCAAGGACAGCATGCCGGTGGACAAGCCCCTCCGTACCCATAGCTTCACAAAGAGTAATATTACCCCCCCCCCCGTTGGCCAGGAACCTCAGTGATGGCTCTTTGGCCAATGATGTTACGGCCTCTTCGCCTTCGTTTCTGGAGGTTGAAGCCAGCCTCATCCAGGAAGAGGTACTCATGAGGTCTGGCCATTGCGTCCAACTATAATATACTCTGTGAAAATGTGGAAGTGCATTTTCACTTCAGAACAGGTGTTCAGAACAACAGTCAATCAGGTAGCACAGTATTGTCCAGAAGTAATGTAGGCCACTGAGCAACACAGTATGTCCACGGACTGTACTGTGAACATGGATGTATACTTACTTGCACATACTCGTAACGTAGGTCTTTGTGTCGCGCAGAGTTGCGCTCAGAGGGAACCCTATAGACCTGTTTCATCCGCGTCTTTTAGTGCAGGAGAACTCGTCTATTGTGGCCAAGCTGACATCGTCAATGCTCACAAAGTTGACATTATCGGCAATGATTTTGTCTCTGATCTCCCGGAGTCTGATGAGGTTGTTCCCACGAACCATATCCACAATGAGGGTTTCTTGTGCCACTGTAAATATGGCAACCCTCCCACCTCTATGTGGCATTCTTTCAACTCTAAAGAAAGAAACATGTGTTGTCAATTGACATGTGTTACAATACAGTCACAACTGATTTGAAACCAATAGACTACTTTCACAGGTTTGTAAAACCGTATTGTGACAAAAAAAGCATTCGAGTACAATACCTGTTGTGTTGTCTGAATGCCCTGATAATGGTGGCCATGGTGAACCTACTAAGGTTTGGATGGACTCTTAGTCCTGCTTCAGCCATTGTCATGCCATGGACAATGACATCGCATCTCGTCCGCAATGATGGTGCGAGGTTGTCTTGCTCTCCCTCCTGGACCTTCTCCTTTGCCATGTTGGCCTCCTCCTCTTCCTCGTTGGCCTGCTCCTCTTCCTCCTCTCATTTGAACTCCTCTTCCTCGTTGGCCTGCTCCTCTTCTTCCAGGGCCAGCTCTTCTCCCTCCTCTGCATCGAATTCCTCGAGTCCAGTCTGTCTTCCTATACTTCTGCCAATCTGGTTATTCTGCTGGCTGGGAGCCGGGAGGGAAGAGAGTTCAGCAGTCTCACAGCCTGGTGGATGAAGCTGTTGGTGAACCTGGTAGTGCGGGAGCGGAGACTTCTGTATCTCTTTCCAGAGGGCAGGAGGCTGAACAGACAGTGCGCGGGGTGGGTTGCATCGTTGACAATTGTGATGGCTTTGCGGGTGAGGCGAGTGGTGTAAATGTCTTGCAGGGAGGGGAGTGGTACACCAACTATCCTCTCAGCTGTTCTCACAATGCGTTGTAGAGCTTTCCTGTTATAGTCAGTGCAGCTACCGCCCCACACAGTGATGCAGCTGGAGAGGATACTTTCAATAGTTCCTCTGTAGAATGTGGTCAGGATGGGTGGTGGAGCACTTGCCCGCTTGAGTTTGCGCAGGAAGTAGAGGCGCTGTTGTGCTTTCTTGGCCAGTGATGCTCTGTTGGTGGTCCAGGAGAGGTCCTCACTGATGTGCACCCCCAGGAACTTGGTGCTGCTCACCCTCTCCACCGCAGCACCGTCGATGGTCAAGGGGGGGTGACAGGTGTGGCCTCTCTGGAAGTTGACAATAATCTCCTTGGTCTTACTAACATTTAGCAGGAGGTTGTTGTCTCTGCACCACGTGGTCAGGAGCTCAACCTCTTTGCTGTAGTGGGTCTCATCGCCCTTGGTGATGAGCCCCACCAGCGTTGTGTCGTCCGCAAACTTCACAAGGTGGTTGGAGCTGTAGGTTGGTGTGCAGTCATGTGTCAACAGGGTGAAGAGCAGAGGACTGAGCACACAGCCTTGTGGAGCCCCCGTGCTCAGGGTGATGCTGTTTGAGACCTTGTTGCCCACACGCACCGCTTGAGGCCTCTGGCTGAGGAAATCCAGCAGCCAGTTGCAGAGGGAGGTGCTGAGGCCCAGTCTGTCCAGTTTACAGATGAGTTGTTGTGGTATTATGGTGTTGAATGCTGAGCTAAAGTCTATGAACAGCATTCTCACATATGAGTCTTTCTTGTCCAGATGAGTTAGGGCTGGGCGGAGGGCAGAGCAGATTGCATCCTCTGTGGATCGTTTCGCTCTGTATGCGAACTGGTGTGGGTCCAGGGTGGGAGGTAGGGTGGATTTGATGTGTGACATGACTAGTCGTTCAAAGCACTTCATAATAATGGGTGTCAGTGCCACGGGGCGGTAGTCATTGAAACAGGCTGGGGATGGTTTCTTTGGCACAGGTATGGTGGTGGCAGTCTTGAAGCATGATGGGACAGTGGCTTACCTCAGGGAGGTGTTAAAGATGTCTGTGAAGACATTCTTCAGCTCCTCTGCGCAGTCTTTCAGCACACTACCAGGGATGTTATCTGGACCCACTGCTTTCCGGGCGTTGATGGTGATGAGTGTCCTCTTCACGCTGGCAGCAGACAGGCACAGAGGCTGGTCGTGTGGAGGTGGTGGTGTTTTCTGTGGGCGTGTGTTGTTCTGTGCTTCAAATCGTGCAAAGAAGCTGTTCAGGTTGTTGAGCAGAGTGGTGTCGCTCTCACAGCTACGCGCTACAGGCTTGTAGTCTGTAATAGCCTGGATGCCTTGCCATAGGCTTCTTGCGTCCTTGCTATCATTGAAGTGGGAGGTTATCTTGTGTGTGTAGTCCTGTTTCGCTTTCCTGATGCCACGGGACAGGTTGGCTCTCGCTATTCTCAGGCCTATTTCATCCCCAGCTCTGAAGGCCTTGTCTCTGGCCTTCAGCAGCCTGTGGACATCTCCTGTTAGCCATGGCTTCCGGTTGGCTCGAGTTGTGATACTTTTCACTTGTGTTACATCCTCAATGCATTTGGTGATGTATGAGCTCACCGTGTCTGTGTACTCCTCGATGTCTATGATGTTATTGTAGGTGGCTGCTTCCTTGAATATGTCCCAATCAGTTGACCCAAAGCAGTCTTGAAGGGCAGAGGTGGCCTCCTGTGGCCACACTCTTACCTCTTTCATAACAGGTTTGATGACCTTCACTCTCTGTCAGTATGCTGACATTAGCATAACAGTGAGGTGATCAGAGGTGCCGATATGGGGGAGGGGGATGGCTTTGTATGCTCCATTTTCCTGTGTGTAGACCAAGTCCAATATGTTGTCTCCCCTTGTTGGAAAATGTACATGCTGATGAAACTTTGGGAGAACAGTTTTAAGATTAGCATGATTAAAGTCTCCTGCGAGGATGATGAAACCGTCTGGGTGTGCTGTTTGTTGCTCACTGATGACCTGATACAGTTCGTTCAGCGCCGCATTTCTATCGCTGTTGTTGCTAGATGGAGGTATATAAGTAGCAACCAACAAGATCGAACTTACCTCCCTGGGCAAATAGAAAGGGCGACACTTCACGATCATGAACTCTTGCCCCGCTTCCTTGTCCTAGCGCACCGCTTTCGACGCCTCCTTGCCCGGGGAGGGGTAGCAGGCGAGTGCGGTGAGTTGCTAGGCCAGCTAGCAGGCTGTCGCAGAGGTCCTTTCTCCCTTAGCATCTCAACGTTAGTGTCCAAAACTTAGCAAATCTTGCTTCTCCGAATGTGTAAGAGAGCCTGACGACTGTACACATATTCCGACGTGGACTGGCGAGAAACACTTGCAGAAGGACACTTACTTGACGAACAAAACACCGCATTTTCAGGAGAGCGTGAGGTCGCTGCGTCTACACGCGCCGCCATTACAATCTTGTGATATATAGCCACCTGGCTATATATCACAAGCATTTGAGAAAAACTGTAATTGTGGTAAATTTATTTATGTTGTGTTTTGTATTTATTATTTTGTTTCCTTTCCTTTTCCCCCCTTTTATTCGATATATTTTTGTTTTTTCCTAAACAAAAATTTGCAGTCTCTGGTCTCGTCACTCACACCATCTAGGCTCCATAAAGAACTATTTCTTCTGCACGTCAGTCATTAAACTCACCCATTGCAGTAAAACCCCTTATATAACCTTGTGTTACACCTTAAGATAAGATAAGACTTTTTTAATCCCTCGGGTGGGTTCCTCTGGGAAATTCGGTTTCCAAAAAGCACAGCACCGACAGAAGTTACAGAGTTACAGAATATTATATATACACACACACACACACACACACACACACACACATATATATAAATACAGAGACAAATATAAATAAAATATACGAAGGGGATAAATAGAATAAATAGGAATAAAAAGAAAGCATCAAAGCACTCACTCATCCCCCCTCCCTTTCCAACGCCTTCGATGCTTGTGCCCTACCGGGGAAGATAGCAGTCAACTGGACCAGCACAGATGCTGCAGGACCGGATGCGCTGTCAACACCGGCTCTCTCTTACCCTTTACCCGCCCCTGTTGCTTGTCTTGTGTTTCTATGGTGTATTGATAGTCATGTGCTTTTGTGCTGAGGTGGTTTTTCTGTTATCAAACTGTTCTCCCACTAGGAGCTCAGTCTGAGTGGAGTTTTTTTTCTCCTCCTCTTACCTCATGTAGTGTATTTTCGTTGTTTTTTCCTATCAGCCTACCTTTCTGACATGTCTGCCCAATGTGATGTTTGTGTAAAGTTGGTCAGAAGGTTCCTTTGTAAGTGCGCATGCGCCATTAGCGTGCTGCCTGCTGTAACCCTAATTTCCCTCGGATGAATAAAGTATTCTGATTCTGATTCTGAAAAATACAAGTGAATTGCACATTTCAAGTATTGAGGTCTATTGCACCGTTGACTATTAACAAAAGTATTGCACAGAAGTAAAGAGGCACTACAGCTTAGTTGTTCCCCCCTCCTTTGTCCTCCTGTCTCCCCTCCCTCTCCCCTCCAGAGAGGAGTTAAACAGTCTGATGGCGTGTGGGACAAAGGAGTTTTTAAGTCTGTTGGTTCTTGTCTTGGGGAGAAGCAACCTGTCACTGAACAGACTCTTCTGGTTGTTAATGGCCGTGTGCAGAGGATGCCCAGCATTGTTCATAATGTCCAGCAGTTTTTTTTAGTGTCCTTTTCTCTGCCACTGTCACCAGAGTGTCCAGCTTCATGCCGACCACAGAGCTAGCCTTCCTGATCAGTTTTTCCAGCCTGGATGAGTCCTTCTTTGCTG
Source organism: Simochromis diagramma (assembly GCF_900408965.1). Lineage (NCBI taxonomy): Eukaryota > Metazoa > Chordata > Actinopteri > Cichliformes > Cichlidae > Simochromis > Simochromis diagramma. Next base: position 261,269 of record NW_024386897.1, on the reverse strand, counting down.
TGCTGCTCCCCCAGCACACCACAGCATAGAAAAGTACTCCAGCAACCACCGACTGGTAAAACATCCTCAGGAGCTTCCTGCAGATGTTAAAAGACTCCTGAGGAAGTACAGTCGGCTTTGGCCTTTTTTATACAGGTGCTCTGTGTTGCATGACCAGTCCAGTTTATTGTCCACCCACAGCCCGAGGTACTTGTACTTGTTGACCACCTCCACCTCCTCTATCTGAACCGGCAGTGGACCTTCTCTGGACCTCCCGAAGTCCACAACCAGTTCCTTAGTCTTTGAGGTGTTGAGTTGCAGGTGGTTTGTGTGACTCCATGCGACAAAGTTCCTCACCAGACTTCTGTACTCCTCTTCCTGATCATCCCAGATACACCCCATGATGGCTGTGTCATCTGCAAACTTCTGAATGTGGCATAATTCAGAGTTGTAGCAGAAGTCAGAGGTGTACAGTGTGAAGAGAAGAGGGGACAGCACAGTTCCCTGTGGTGCTCCTGTGCTGCTGACCACAGTGTCAGACGTGATGTCCTTCAGCCTGATGTACTGTGGTCTGTCAGTGAGGTAGTCGGAGATCCAAACCACCAGGCAGGGGTCCACCTCCATCCTGTTCAGTTTTTCCTGAAGCATACTTGTTATCCCTCTGTGTATTTGAGTCGTGTGTTTTCCTCTGTCTGTTGTCATGTCATATCCCCTCTCTGCTGTATGTTTCCCTTTGTGCTCCAGTCTAGTTCTCAGTTCGTTTTCTTGTTGTCTAAGTTGAGTTTCTAGTTCCTACATCTTGATGCATGCTCAATAATACAGGTAAGTAAATCCCCAAAAGTTGATTTTGTTCATCTGGATGTAGTGTTTTCAGTATACGCTACATCTAGTTCCTACATCTAGTTCTAGTTCCTAGTTTAGTTTGTTGTATTTGACGTAAGAGTTTTACTCCAGCAACAAAGGAGCCATTTTGAGTTTATTCATTCTTGTATGAGACCTGCATTTGAGTCCTTCATCCTGCCTTCTGCACAGCCAGACCTGACAATAAGATATTAAATATTTGAAGAATTTAGGCTTACCACTTGCAGCTATATGGTGGCAAGAAGACTACAGGATGAATGTAAAAGGAAAAAGCTAAAATTGTGAAGAAAGATGAACAAAAACACAGACTAAACACAAACTAACACAGACATCCCTACCACCTCAACGCACACACAGCCAGACATATCCTCTCTCAATCCATTTATCTGTTTCTCTCAAATACACACATACATGATACATACAAAGCCTGGCTATTTCTGTTTCAAATGTGTTCATATTTTATATGTTCTGTTGTGTTTATCTTTTGTTGTTGAAGTTTTCAGTGAGTTTGCAGTTTGCATAATAAATGCTCCCATTGACCGACATGGGGTCTGGCCATCGCGTCCAACTGCATTATCCTCTGTGAACATGGAAAAGCGTACAGGTGTTCAGAACGGTCAATCAGGTAGCACAGTATTGTCCAGAAGTAATGTAGGCCACTAAGCAACACAGTATGTCCACTAACTGTACTGTGGACATGGATGTATACGTACTTGCACATACTCGTAACGTTGTTCTATGTGTCGCGCAGAGTTGCGTTCAAAGGGAACCCTGTAGACCCGTTTCATCCTCATCTGTTGGCGCCGGAGAACTCGGTCTATTGTGGACACGCTGACAGCATCAATGTTCTCAAAGTTTACATTATCTGCAATGACTTTGTCTCTGATCTCTCGGAGTCTAATGCAGTTGTTCTCACGGACCATATCTGCAATGAGGGTTTCTTGTGCCGCTGTGAATATGGCAACCCTCCCACCTCTATGTGGCATTCTTTCAGCTCTAAAGAAAGAAACATGTGTTGTCAATTGACTGATTTATATGTAAAACTACATGTAAAGTAACAGACCACTTTCACAGGCCTGTAAAACTGTAGTGTGACAAAGAAAGCAATAGCGTACTATACCTGTTGTGTTGTCTAAATGCCTTGATAATGGTGGCCACGGTGAACCTACTCAGGTTTGGATGTACTCTTCGTCCCGCTTCAGCCATTTTCATGCCATGGACAATGACATGATCAATTACTGTTGCTCGCATATCATCTGTTATGATGGTGCGAGGTTGTCTTCTTCTCCCACCTGGACCTTCTCCTCTCTCTTGTTGGCCTCCTTCTCTTCCTCCTCTACTCCGAACTCCTCTTCTTCTTAGGCCTTCACCTCTTCCTCCTCTGATCTCAACCCCTCTTCCTATTCCTCTTTGGCCTGCAGCTCTTCTCCTTCCGCACGCTCGAATGCCTTCATCCATTGTGATTGTTTGGCATCTTCACCAAACTATGCTTTTATAGGTGGGGTCACATCATTAGCAACAGGTGTCTTCAATTTTGAGTCGTTGTGTGTAGTGACTGACGCCAGGTGTGTTCCCTGCGTTCAAAGATTGGTGACTGTGGCAAGCATTTTGCATCACATGGGCTTTCATTTGAGAATATGAGCAGAGTTGTTTTGCAACATGTGTTTTAGCAAGGAAAAATGTGTTTAGATTTATGAGTACAGAGGGTTGTGTTTTGTGAATTGTGTCTTCATGTAACATGTGTTTATGGTACTGGAATATGGTGGCTACATTTCGTAAATGTGTTTAGACTACTGGTCATTTGGGTTACAGGATTGGCTTTTGTGTTTTAACATTTGAGAAAAACTGTAAAATTTCCATAACATCTCCCTCCTGGGCCTCCTCCTCTTCCTCGTTGGCCTGCTCCTCTTCTTCCAGGGCCAGCTCTTATCCCTCCTCTGCATCCAATTCCTCTCCCCCTGACTCTGCCTTCATCCATTGTGTTTGTTTGGAATCTTCAGCATACTGTGCACTCTGAACTTGCTTTTATACATGTGGTCACAGCATTAGCAACATGTGTCTTCAATTTTGAGTCGTTGTGTGTAATGAATGACGCCAGGTGTGTTCATTGTGTTTAAATATTGCTGACTGTGGCAAGCATGTTGCATCACATGAGCTTTCATTTGAGAATATGAGCAGAGTTCTTTTGCAACTTGTGTTTTAGCAAGGAAAGATGTGTTTAGATTTATGACAACAGAGGATTGTGTTCTGTGAATTGTGTCTTCATGTGACATGTGTTTATGATATTGGTAAATGATGGTTAGATTTAGTAAATGTGTTTAGACAACTGGTCATTTGGTTTAGAGGATTGGCTTTTGTGTCTTAGCATTTGAGAAAAACTGTAAATTAGAGAAGGTGGTAATGTTGGTAGATTTTAACCTTCATATTCATGATGCATCCTGTAATATGGCTGCTGACTTCATGACTGTTACAGAGTCTTTTAATTTTATGCAGCATGTTTCTGGCCCTACATGTAAAGGGTCACACATTGGACCTTGTTTTCTCCTTGGGTTTAAATATAAATGACATTCGTGTGGAAAATGTCCATGTCAGTGACCATAGCTGCATATATTTTAACTTGTCATTTTATTTGGATCCCCCATCTCCCAAAATAATGATTGAAAGGCGAATCATAAACCAGAACGCCGGCAAAAGGTTTTCTGCCATGTTTGACGCTGAAATGACTTACAATGATTTGGACTCTCTTGTCTCATCCTTTAATAACCAGTGTAATTCTATTTTAGACATAGTGGCACCTCTGAAAAAAAGTACTGTCCTACGTTTGAAATCTCATCCTTGGTTAAATGAAAACATTCGTAATTTCAGGAGATACTGTTGCAAGCTAGAACGTTTGTGGAAGGCTTCCAAGCTTGAGGTTTATAAGTTACACCTTAAAGAATCTATCCTCTTGCTAAATGACATGTGGAAAAATGCCAGCACAGAGTATTTTTCACACCTCATAGCTTCAAAAAAGAAAGATCCTAAATTCTTGTTTAAAACAATCAAGAGTATTGTTTCTCCTGATGCTCCTTGTGCACCAGTTCACTCAACGTCCGAATGCAATGAGTTTATGAACTATTTCAGAAATAAGGTCATTGCCATCAGGTCTAATATCTCTCCATCATCTTCTCAATATCAAACTTTGAACTTGCTCTCCTCTGATACTTGGTCGTCTTTTACTCCTGTTACATTACAAGACGTCAGAGTCCTGCTTTGTCATATAAAACAGACTTCAAGCCCCTTGATGTCCTTCCATCTTCATTTTTCACTAGTGTGTTTGATTCAATTGGCCCCTGTATTGTGGAAATGATAAATACTTCTCTTCATACTGGCTCAGTCCCCAGCTTCTTTAAACAAGCTATTGTTGAGCTAATATTAAAGAAACCCCAGCTGGATCCATCTCTTCCTAACAGTTATAGGCCAATATCCAAATTGCCTTTTATATCGAAAATTTTAGAAAAAGTAGTACTAGAACAACTTAACTATTTCCTGGATAAAAATGCTGTTATGGACACTTTCCAGTCTGGTTTTCGTAAATTGCATTCCACTGAAACGGCCTTACTTAGAGTATCTAGTGATATCTTGATGGCAGCAGACTCTGGAGAATACACAGTGCTGGTCCTGTTGGATCTCAGCTCTGCTTTTGACAGTGTAGATCACAATATCATGATAAACAGACTCGAGAACTTGTTTGGGATTACTGGTGTTGTTTTAAAATGGTTTATATCATATCTGTCTGAGAGATCTTTTACTGTTTGCATGAATCATGTCACATCAGAATCAACAGTTTTGCCGTGTGGGGTACCTCAGGGATCTGTCCTGGGTCCAATTCTCTTTTTACTTTATGTATTTCCCCTAGGCCAAATTATTAAGCGCTGTAAATATATCTCCTATCATCTCTATGCTGACGACATCCAAATATACTGTTCCTTCAAAATGTCTGAGTTTTATAAATTGTCTAATTTAAGTAATTGTCTGACAGAAATCAACAAATGGTTATATGACAATTTTCTCCAACTAAACCCTGATAAAACAGAAACTCTAATTATTGCTCCAGACCACATGGTCCCAGAAATTAGACAGCATATCAGCTTCTTAGACCCTTACGTAAAATCAAGCCTTAGAAATCTCGGTGTCTTATTTGACAGCTCGATGTCGCTCGAGCAGCATTCTAAGCAGCTGGTCCGAAACTGTTTTTATCATTTACGGAATATTTCTAAACTCAGACTAATGGTATCAAAGCTTGAACTTGAGATGATTATTCATGCTTTTATTTCTTCTCGTTTAGACTATTGTAATGGCCTTTTTACTTGTTTTAACAAATCAGCCTTAAATCGTCTTCAGACTGTGCAGAATGCTGCAGCACGTCTCCTAACAGGCACCAAGAGAAGATTGCATATCACTCCAGTCTTGGCCTCCCTTCACTGGTTGCCTGTAAATTTTAGGTTTCATTTTAAAATGTTAGTTCTAACCTTTAGGGCCCTACATGGTCAGGCTCCTCAATATTTATCTGACCTGCTGAAACCACATACATCTTCTCGGGCTTTAAGTTCATTAGATCAGAGACTGCTGGTGGTACCGCGCACTCGTTTTAAAACTCGTGGTGATCGGGCCTTTCAGACTGTGGCACCACAGTTGTGGAATTCTCTCCCACCGTCTCTTCGCTGCACGGACTCCATTGATTCTTTTAAGAAACAGCTGTAGACATTTTTATTTAGAAAAGCATTTGATTAATTTCTTCTTATGCTGTTTTTATAGTTTTATTGTTTTACATTGTTTTATTTACTGTTATATTGTTTTTATATTCCCATTTCCTGTGTTGTAAAGCACTTTGTGATTTTTATCTGTGAAAAGCGCTATATAAATAAATTTTACTTACTTACTTTTACTTATGATGGGGTCACTTCTATAAAGCTGACTGAAACAAACAAAGTAGTGGAAGATCTGCAGAGGGACACCAGCCTTGCACATCTCCCCTTCTAGAAAATGCATGCTTAAATGAAGATGAATAAAGATGAATAAAGGTTTTGTGAAAATGACTACTGAGTCCGGTGCCGTCTCTGGATGCCCGAGGAATAAAAAGAACCGGGGTGAAACTGATTTCGTAACACAGTTTATATAAATGCAACTCAAATGCAATAACAATAGTACCGTGGGAAACAGCCTCAACAGTTTGTGACGTTGATGGCTGTGGTGGTGGTGTGGAGGAAGAGGAGGTGGTGGAGGCCCTCATTACAGAAGCACATTCTGCTTTCAATCTTTTTTCTGCTTCGCTAGCTCTTGCAGGGCTGAGAAACCCGAGTTTTCTGAAAATTTTGGTCCAACAGTGTCGCAAGGAACATAATGCTCATGGTTTGTATTTTATCCAGCTTCTCTCTCAATAGCATCCTCAGCTTCTGAGCCAGGGAAGATCCAATGGATGGTGATTTTTCCATTTGTTCATTGAGGCAATGACCCAGCATAGTGAGCAAAGGTATGACCTTTGACCCAGACACCCTTTTTTCCTGAGAGAGCTCAGTGGTTGCATCGTTAAATGGTGCTAGGACAACCAGACACTCTGAAATTATACCAAATTCCTCAGATGACATAGGTGGGATGTCTGTTTTGAGACTTGCCAAAGCAGCACCCACTGGCTCCCTTTGCTCGAACAGTCTTTGCAGCATATTATAAGAGCTGTTCCAGCGGGTTTCCACCTCCCGTATTAGTTTGAGTTGAGGCTTCCTTAGTTGTTCCTGCACCACTGAAAGCCTCTCCTTACAAAATACAATTTAAAAAAGCATACATTAGATTGGGAGCAGAACTATACACATAAGTAGCGTTCAAGAAACTGTAATTAAGCCACTTAAGAACTTACCTTTGCAGTGGTACTGCTCCTGAAATATCCCACACTCTTCCTGGACTTGGCTCGGATGTCAGAGAGCTCAGGGGTCTGGTCAAGGGCCTTCTTCATCACTAAATTCAGGATGTGAGCTATGCATATGGCATGTTTGAGTCGTAGCTCCCTTGCACAAGCCCCCATATTAGCAGCCCCATCTGTTATTAGGCATGTGACTTTGTCAGTAATTTCCCAATCTGTCATGATTGAGGCTTTCACTTGTGCAATATTTTCTGCAGTGTGTGCATTAAGAAAATATTGCACTCCTGAAACAACGGTGTTTAATGTGCTGGACTCATCAACAAAATGGCATGTGACTGCAAGATAGGCCTCTGTGTTGATGGAGGTCCACATATCTGATGTCAGACTCACAGATGCTGCCTTCTCAATGCTGGCCTTAGCTTTCTCCTTCATCTCCTGGTACCTGGCCTCCACCATGTCTTTCAGGGCCTGAAGGAAAGAAAAAACATTTTGTTTAAAAGTAAGACGTGGCTGTGAAGCAGTGTGTAGTGTAGCTACACACTGAGCCTCAGTCCTGCCTGTTCACATTTTATTCTGTTTAAACTACATTTTCACTGCTTTTATGACCTTTTAGTGGGGAGAACATAGCTAGGATTTAATGATTTAACAAATCTTTTGAATCCTTTGTCCTCCACAATGCTAAATGGCTGGGAGTCCTCAATCACCATGCTAACCAGGTCTTCATCTATTGGAGATTGTTTTTATTGTCTTTCCTCAGGAGAACAAAGCACAAATATAAATATCACACACGTAACTTATTACAGTTGTATAATATTGTTATATCATTTAGTAACATTGCGGCATGCTATATTATCATGGCATTTGATGGCTCACCTGGTCTTGCTCCACAATCTGTGTTCCTCTTATTCTCATGCAAAGCTCTGTAGTGTCTAAGCAAAATGAGCAGCATAGACTGAGTCTTAGGCTACGTCCACACGTATCTGGGTATTTTTGAAAACGCAGATTTTGTGGGTTCTCAGCAGGTGATCCAGGTGATTGATATATGCATTTTTTTTTTCCTCTGCCCGTTTTGTTGGTTTTTGTCTTTTGCCCTTCTCCCCCGTCCCTCTTCTCAGCTGTTTCTCTTTCCCTCTTTCTTTCTCCCCTTCTTTCCCCCAGTCAAGTCTGTCCCGTATTCAGTAAGTGAAAATAAAATAAACAATAAAAGGTGAATCAAATGGACCATTACGGCAAGGCTGGGATGGTCAGTTTGGTAAAGTAAAATCCGTTGGGTATCTTTCTTTGCCTTTAGACAACAATTCTGATGGCAAAAGAGCCAAACGGGACAGGCCAAAAAAAAAAAAAAAAAGAAAACGCAGATTTTTCTATGTGTTTGCACCTTTCGTCCACACGTAAACGGCGTTTTTGGTCACTGAAAACTGAGATTTCTAAAAACGCCTACCAGGGTGGATAATTTCGAAAACTCTGTTTTTGCTATAACGTGTGGATGAGAAAAACGGAGAAAACACAGCGTCAAAGGTGTGTGCCTTTTTTAACGTCACCCTGTGCGCCAAGTTATTGTTTCGGTGAAATGAACTTCTACAATACTATTACTGTTAATTGTACTCTCTGCAGTGCTTAAATGCTTACATAAACACACATAGTTACTGTCCCTCCACACATAGGACTCGGTTCTGCTTCTGTGCCCCAGCTTTGTTTACTATTTCCCACCGAGGCTTCTAGACTTCTGATTGGCCAACATTTCTACACGGTTAGGAATATATCGCCACCTGTTGCTTTGGCATGTTCCTAGCAGCGTTTTCCTTCATTTCTGCGTTTACGTGTGGACGGGATTATTTTTTAAAACGGAAAATCTCCGTTTTCAAAAATACCCGTGTACGCGTGGATGTAGCCTTATTCTCATGCAAAGCTCTGTAGTGCCTAAGCATGGATGAGGTGTTGTTATATCCCAGCTCCCTGGCACATAGCAAACACTTCACCTTGTACAAAAGTAAAGCCACTTAACATAAATTGTATTGCACCATCAGTATTATGAAAATACATCTTCTGTAGAAATTTACATACCTTGTTGGGAGGAATAAGATCAAAATGTTCCCACACAGGGGAGGACATCCTCCTCTTCTTAGCTGGCTCCATTCTCTCCTGACTTTCTCTCCTCACTCTCATAAACCTCCAAACTCTCTCCAAACTCTCACTAACCGCAACTCTCCATCAAACACCCACATTTTTGAATGAAGTCTGAGGGGTTTATATCGCTGTCATATCTCGCGGCAAAGTTCGAACCACTTCATGAACCAGTCACGTGGTACAGCCGGGCAGCGAGGCTTCGGACGTCATCATTTTCAGTTCCTCCCATAAATGAAGCAAGCCTCGATACGCGCATCGCGGAAATGCCTCCTCCATTACTCGACACAAACTTTGAAGCCTCGATACAGAACGTCACATCACTAGTCTTTAACATAGTTCACGATGGAGAATAGCTGCTGACATAATGTGGATCCGAAGATCCTTAATTGGCCTATATGGGGCCGAAAGTCTTTCCGAGTCCTCAGTAAGAATTTGCATCTGAAACTGCTGTATAAACCACACACAGCAGCGCGCAGGCTCAGTCCGCTGCAGTGCTGTTTTGAAGCACAAACAAACCAAGAGTATAAGCGTGTTCTTATGCTGTGGCGTTTGGATGGTTCTACGTGCTGAGAAGCAAAGCAAATCCTGTTTGTCGCGTTTTTTCCTGGAACGTAGTAACTCTGAAATCCGAGGTGTTTGAACGCAGCAACTGTCAGTAGATACAGCTGGAGGAAGGCAGGGCGTTTCCCTCACATACAAAACACAAAGTTCCAGGAACAACAGTGAGGCGTGTGTGGGAGCTCTGCTTCTTCCAGGGTTACCGGCCTTTGTGGCTGCTGTGGTTTATAAAGGAGGATGAAGATGTTGCTGTTTCTCCTCCTGAGCGGTAAGAAACTCTCTGAGCTCAGTTTACCTGTTTAACCTGCGCCCAGACAGGTTGGTCATCACAGCGCCATAAGTTCACTCATTCCCGGTGTTGTGCCAAAAACTGATTTCCGGTATTTGCCAAAAATTGATTGCTCGTATTTAAACTGCTATAAGTAACTTGTTGGGCTATAATATATGAAACAGATGTCAAATGCATCCCTCATGGATAACATGTAGTCATCTTGAGCCACAAACAACATTCGTGTAACAAGGTAGATGCCGCAATCAGTTTTTGGCAGTGACTTTTATATAACCTTTATTTTTGCAGTTAAAAACAATCTCATTAACATTAAAAATGTCTTTTGTAAGAGTAAGTTGGCCAAGAGCACAGCAGAAATGGCAGCAAATATTACAATTGTTCTGTAAAAATATTTTAAGTAGGGATAAAGGACTGGATTGGTTATAATGTAAGTACAATAACACAGAATTGTGAAGATACTTGAAAAACTGATAATTTTTTAATTCTTTATATAACCCCTTTGTAAACCCTGTTCACCGAAGTCCATTTACGAACATACGTAAAGATATACATATATATACATATATGTATATGTTTATATATGTGTGTATGTATATATATGTACATATATGTACATATATGTTTACATATACATATATACATACACATAAAAAAAAATACACGGAAACATTGGAAATCAGTTTTTGGCAGACAATCACTTTTTGGCACAACACCGGAAAACAGCAACCTCATGACGTTTGACTTAACCTGTGAGAGTGTGAACGATGTCTGAGAGGCTGAGGACCAACAGACTGCGGGCTTTCAGGTGAAAGTTTCTAGCAAGAGACAGACTAACTAACCACAGTAGCTATGCTACAGTAGCTCAGTGTGCGTGGGCGACGCTGATATGAGACATGAGTGCAGGGCTGATAAGTGTTAAGTCACATCTGAAATTAACAAAGTTTGGAGAAAACAACATGAGGTTCAGTGTGTTGCTGTCGGTCATCAGAAAGCAATCGTGTCTGTGCAAACACGTCTTCTCCTCCCTGCTTTGATGTGTGGGTTTTCTGCGGTCTAAAACTATTTTGCAAATGCGGACATCCAAACCTGAAGAAATGCTGATTGCGTATACACAATATATTAAAAAGCTTAAATGTATGTGCACCGATGGCCTGATACTCACAGATTACATTAAATTCTAATTAAGTTCGAATTAATTCAAAAATTCGAAATTAACTAATTAAGTTATGTTGTACATGTTCGATAACAATAAAGGGCCATTCAGTTCTAAATTTTATGTATTTTTTTTGGTCAGTTGTGTGTTTGTACATCTGGTTTCTGCCTATAATGTCATTTTTCATTCATCATTTCAACACTGGGTCAAACCAACAACATGTATTTGATTTAAATTTCTCTTTGTGTGTCCTTCCAGTTTCCCAGCATGCTCTGGCTGTGGTGGTGGAGGTGAATGAGGGGGAAAGGTCTGTCCAGCTGCCCTGTCTGTACTCAAGTTTTATACCTGACAACTCCACAGTGATGTGGACTCGCAGTGACCTCGATCCCAAATCTGTTCACCTACAAGGAGGAAAAGGAGGAGACGATCTTAGAGGACAAAACCAGCATTACAGCAGGCGCACATCAATGAATCGTTACGCTTTCATAATAAAAGACTTCAGCCTCACTCTGAGGAAACCCACAAAGACTGACAACAGCAACTACACCTGCTCCATCAGTGCTGGAGGGAAAGAAAGGAAACTCAGAGACATCCAGCTGAAGGTCAAAGGTCAGCAACAAACCAAAAACCTTCTAAAACTACATGTCAGTACTGTAGTCAAAGGTCAGAGGTCAAACTGCCGCAAATTAATTTCTAAAGTGTTCTAAAAAATACTGATGAAACCAGCAGCATCATTTAGCACAGATGTAACCTCAGAGGAAACACAAACAACAAAGCAGAAGATGACTGCAGATAACTGCTGCAGCCTCTGGAAAATGTAACATTAGACTCATGTAGGTCCTTCAGCTTGTGTGCAAAGGGAAGTGTGTTCACCACACAAATTTCTTTACATATATAAATAAATTACATTTTATGCATCACGCAACATAAAACATTCAGAGGAATTTCTACAGGCTTCTACAGTTTATGTTGTGGTTTCTTGTCCTCTCAGACCAGCAGGTGGAGGTGAAGGTGAGGGAAGGGTCACAATCTGTCATCCTGCCCTGCAAAACAAAACCTGACCTGCCCGAGGGCACCACAGTGGAGTGGATTCGCTCTGACCTCGGACTCATCACAGTCCATGAGTATTCTAACAGAAATGATGACCTTATGACTCAGGATGAAGTTTACAGAGACCGAACGAAGATGAATGAAGACCTGCTGAGAACTGGAGACCTCAGTCTGACCCTGAAACAGCCCACAGAGAGAGACAGTGGAGGATACATCTGCACCATCTACAGGGACAAAGACATCCTGAGACAGAAAGTAGTGCTACAGGTAGAAGGTCAGTGCTGTAAGTTGAGGTCAGAGGTCAGTTTTCTAGATATAGGTCAGGGGTCAGAAATCTTCCTTTTTTTATGCTTCTCCACAGAACCATTTCCATCCTGGGCCAAAGTTTTAGTAGGTCTCCTCATTCTCCTGGTTGTTCTTGGGGTTTCTGGAGGTCTTTTCTTTCATTTTCGGCAGTACTTCATGTCAGGTGAGTGTCTCCTACTACACTACCCATAATGCCGATGGTTAGCAAGTGTCCTCTGGTGGCTCCTTGACTGTGGCTCACACAAACTTGTTCCAGAAGCTGAAAGAGTTGAGAGTTACAAACAGCTGATACAGAGAGCTGAAGAGAAACTTCCAGGTTTGTTCCAGAAGTCAGAAAACCTCCTTCAGACTCAGTCATTGATCAGTGACACAGCTCCACAACATGACTTTACTAAACAGTGTGTGTGCTTCACTGCATTGATGTGACACAGAGGCTGCATGTGTACAGATAGAGCCACCCGTGTAACAATTTAATAAAAACGTATAGATAACTTCTTATTTCATAGTGTAATCTTCACGTGCTTAATCCGAAACACTCTCAGTTGATTCACTCACGAATTATATTCACAGTATTCACTCGCTGTGTCTTTGTTTCTAGCTTAGCTCAGCTCGTAGCCGACTCATTAGCAGCATGGCCTCTTCACCTCTTCACCCCCCTGCAATTTCCTGCTCAGATGTTTAGTTAATCCTCTGCCTTATTGCCTTTAGCAATAATGATACTTGTAATAAATGTAGCCTATTTGCAACTCTGAAGGCTGAATTGGAGACTCAGTTTCACACCCTTGAAAACCCGTTGCTAGCCTGGCCCCTGTATCGCGTGTAGATGAAGGTAGTGTAGGCCCTGCTAACTGCTCCCAGCAGACTGTCCTGAGGAGCCAGGAAAACAGGATGGCTGGGTGACGGTGAGGAGGAAGGAAAGTCTTAAACAGAAGCCCCAGGTACACCACCAACCTGTTCATGTGTCTATCTGCTTTTCCCCACTCTGCAACCTCTGTAAATACTAAGATTAAACATCTTAGTATTCATCATTGACTGAAAAAAACAAGAACAACCCTAGCTTTCTCTTCAGCACTATAGCCAGGCAGACAAAACGTCAAAGCACTGTTAAGCCAACTGTTCCTTTAACGTTAACTAGTAATGTCTTTATGAACTTCTTCACAAATAAAATTTTAACCATTAGATAAGAAATTACTCACAAGGTAGCAGGGAAGGAGGCTAGCCAACTATCATAGCTGCAGAAAGGTGCGACAAAGAAGCCTAAGAAGTACAGCAAGCTGTCCATACCTAATACCTGTAATATCCAAGCAAAGACTCAGACTTGGCCAGCTGCTTGAAGAGGTACACAAGAGAGATCCAAGGAAGGAGAATAAACCAGCTGTTCTCCACCGAACCAGCCAAGGTGTACTCTCAGTGGCAGGGGAACAATATGGGAACAGCACCACCAAGGAGCAACACTGGAAGTGCATATGGGAGAACGATGCAATCCATAATGGTAATTCCCTGTGGCTAGTAGATCTGAGAGCAGACCACAGCAACCTCCCTGAACAGGGTCCAATAACCATCACAGTGGCAGACATCCAAGAAAGGTTCTCTAGTATGGAGAGTTGGACAGCACCAGGCCCCGACATGGTTCAAGCCTACTGGCTGAAGAAGCTGACTGCACTCCATGAGCGTCTGGCAGCACAAATGAACCAACTTCTAGTCAATAGAGACACCGAGAATGGTTAACCAAAGGCTGGACAGTTCTGATACTCAAAGACCCCCAGAAGGGACTGGTCACATCCAACTAGCGGCCAATAACCTGCCTCAGTACCGCATGGGAGCTCCTGTCAGGCATCATAGTGGCTAAGATGAACAGGCACATGGGTCAATACATGAATGGGACACAGAAAGGAATGGGCAAGAATACCAGAGGCGCAAAAGACCAGCTACTGGTAGACCGAGCAGTCAGCCGAGACTGCAAGACCTGTGCACTGCCTGGATTGGTTACAAGAAGGCCTATGACTCAATGCCCCACACCTGGATCCTGGAATGCCTAGAATTGTACAAGATCAACTGGACCCTCGGAGCCTTCATCAGGAACTCAATGGATGTGGTGTACAATACTAGAGGCCAACTTCAAGCCCATAGTACAAGTCACTATCAAGTGCGGGATCTACCAAGGAGATGCTCTGTCCCTACTGCTGTTCTGCATAGGCCTGAACCCCCTCAATGAGATCATTGACAAAACTGGCTATTAGGGCTGGGCCATATTATACCGTTCACGGTAATACCGGTATAATGTTAGGCAACGATAGGAAAATGAAATATCGCGATAGAATGGGAGTAAAACGCGCATGCGCAGTGCCTTTGTTTTCATACGCACATGGCCGATTGTTGAGGAACCAGAATTGGTTTGTAAAAATGATGCAACTTCCATGATGTGGAACTGGTTTGGTGTTTGTCCGTCAGATACACAACAAAGCACATTTTTTTTGCAGAACATGCAAGCGGCCGTTGTTATTGTCGTATTTGTCGGACTAAGATGCTCTTAAATCTGGGAGTAATCTGGGTCCCAAACTCTGTATATTTGACTTCAGGTCAAACAACACTGCAGCATCACTGAGAGTTGAAAACTGTCTAAATTGTTTCATCTTTAATAAAACGATCAGCATTGCTGCTTTACCAGGTGTAACTATAAAGTTTAACTTCCAGGCATCCATGAAAACAAAAGTTATTACATTTAACGGAGTTAGAAGTTAGCAGGAAGCCAGCGGAAGTTAGCTCGCTAGTTTCGCTAGTTACCTAAGCATGATATAGCATGTTCTGACTGAGAGATTTCTGAAAAAATTCAAACGTACAGCTCTGCTATCACTTCCAACATAAATGAAGACAGGAAACTAAACAGTGGTGACGTTTGTAGGGTTACTGAAGTTGGGCTAGCTGGTATATAATGATGTGCTACGTGATCGCTAGCGACACAGCTATGTTAGCATAACATAAACGGTGAAGCTGGAGGACGAACACTAACACTTTTCCACTTATAAAAGTTAGCGTGAAGGTTCCTCATGGTTAGAGACAAATGCAATCGCATGGCAGGATGCTGTAAACGGACCAAACTTCAGTCAGGAGAACAACTGAGATAATCCATCCACAATACGAGGTTAGTCATTAATATACTGCAACAACATGGGAATAGAGCCGCTACCAGAGAATTCAACATTAATGAATCAATGGTACAGAAGTGGAGGAAGCAAGAAGAATGAGTTTAATAAAGTTTGATTTATCTGACTGCTTTGTTTCGCTTAATGTGCCTTATAATCCCGTGCACCTTATGGTCCGAAAAATGCGTACTGCACACTGCAGTTTAATGTTGCAAAGCACCTCTTTTTAACTTCAGTGGATATTATACATGGTTATGCTCAGGATATGTCAGCCCATTTCTACTGGAAATGCCTTTGGGTTAGACTTTCAGCAAGGAATTTGCATTTGCACTGTTACATTTTTATAAAGCTTTAATGTACATAAAAACCAGCTTCTTGTTTACGTGAAAATAAATGGAAGGTTGTCTTTTTGCGCTAGTAATGTTGTGGAGTTGTATTTTGTCTCGCATCAATTATATCGTCAGTTATATCGTTATCGCAAATTTTCAAATATATATCGTGATAAATATTTTTGGCCATATCGCCCTGCTCTACTGGCTATGGATACAGACTACGGAATGGAGCAGTTGTCAGTCACCCTCCTGTACATGGATGACATCAAGCTGCATGCCAAGAGTGAACAAGACATCAATTCACTCATCCACACCACCAGGATATACAGCAATGACATCTTAATGTCGTTCGGACTGGAGAAATGTTGTCAGATGATGACAAAGAGAGTGAAGGTAGTCAGAACTGAGGGGATCGTACTACCAGAAGGCAACATTGCAGACATAGAGGACAGCTACCTGGGGATCCCACAGGCAAATGGGAATCATGAAGAGGTCACTAGAAAAGCTGCAACCACCAAGTACCTGCAGAGGGTCAGGCAAGTCCTGAGGAGTCAGCTGAACGGTAAGAATAAGACACTGCTGGGATAATAAGCTGGCCAAAGGAGGAGATAGAAGCCACTGACAATATGCGGGACAGACAGACTGAATTCTGAGGACTCTCCTTATCAATCTTGCACCTTCCGCAATGGGTTGCTCGCGTAAACGGACAGGACATGGCTGCGACAGGCTTCCCAAATCCACCTTCGCTTTTATAGCCGTGGTCTCCCATCTTGATTACACAAAGTAATTTGCAATTACTACTGTAAAATATGAATTACATCTGTAATAATCACATACATGTGATAGAATGTTAATAGTACATTTCCCTTTATTAGGATATGACCTGTATGTATCTGTGTGAAATCAATAAAAGGATCAAGTGCTGCATTATCTTTAGTTACATTGATAATATTTATTTATGGTGAAACAGTGGTGGAATATCGCTGTTGCTTTCGTATAAATGAAGCGGACATACCTGCGTGGCTGCGATCTAATCCTGTTTACATGAAGTAAACCTGCTCGGGAGCAGGTTTACACTTACGACTCGGATGAGCTTCGGGGAACCGAACGATCCAGGATCACGCGAAATCGTCAACAATCAAATCCAGCTAACTTACTTAGCGAGGTACGAAGAATGGGCCCCAGCAACTGTCATTAATGAAATAAAAATGATCAAAATGCCACTAGATCTGCCGTGTATGTTTACGGTCTTCCTTTCTTCTGTAAAGTGTAGAAGTAAACTTAAATCTAATTTGATATACAAAGAGGTGTTTACAAAGGTTATAAAGCTAGTTATGTAGCTATTTGGTGGTTACGTGTTTTGATATTTACATGTTTACATGTTTGAATGTTTAGACATGCATGTTCAAACCAGTAATAAGTATGTGTTATATCTACCTGGTTGTTTTCCCTGTTTTGATCTGACTTTAAGATTTCCTGGCTTCTGAGAGGTCAGTGAAGTATTCATGAGGGTGGCACACAGGAAGTGTGGGTTGTTGTTGCGGTGTGCTGAGAGTAAAGTGGCTGCTAAAAAGTTATCCGTCTCCATCTTGCTGTTCCTAATTATTCAGAGAGATCCCAAACCATCTAGTGAACCCTCACGTTACACTTCCTCTGATGAAAACCCAGAAATCCTGAGTAGTCTTCTAGGCACAGTATTCATCAGCCCCAGGTTGAGGCTCAGTCTGTCTGTTCTTCTGCTCTTCATCCAACATGTCTGCTGCACTTTACAGAACACTACAGACTAGTTACCAAAGAACGAGTAAGGAACACACCAGGAACAAACTGAGACACAATCTGACTGAGACTAGAAGACAAGGAGGGGACAGGGAGGTCATGTGACCATCACAGCTGCTGCTAATGTCTGTACAGTTAATGTTGTGCTTTGTTTTCCCCTCAGGTTACAAGGTGGTGGTGGATTCAGGGGTGGAGTCTGTCAAGCTGCCCTGCAAAATCAGAGTTCACGTGCCTAAAGACGCTAAAGTGGAGTGGACAGACAATTCCATTTCCAACAGGAAGGTCTACGTGTCTGACCAGGTTGAAGAACAGGACAAGGTTTACAGAGACCGAACAGAGATGAAGAGGAAGCTGCTAAAACCTGGAGACCTCAGTCTGACCCTGAAATACCCCACAGACAAAGACACAAACACCTACACCTGCACAGTCTGCAGCCGGGAAGGAAATCGAAGCAGCATGAAGAAGAAAGTGGAGCTCATTGTCAAAGGTCTGTTATCTGTGTATATTTAGATTCCATGTGTATTTCATATAATGCACATTTGTGGCCTTTTACACACTAATTTAACTCCATACTTTACCCCCCAAACCAATAAAGGTTCTCAGTGAAGTGAAAAAAGTAGAACTTATTGATCAGCAGCAAGTTGCATGAGATATGCTAGCTTAAAGCTGAAGGTTGGTGGTTTGATCTTCTCCAGTCTGTATGGGCCAAGATACTAACATTGTTTTATTTATGTGTGAATCCAGGTTAGTACAGCAAACCAATAAATGACAGAACCCAGAACCATCCACAAGACTAATACCCTCTGAAATCTGGGCTTCATTAATATTAATATGTTGGTGAGATCTAAGTCTGAAGCGAGAGTTATTTATAGTTTCTTAGATCACCATGGTAACTGATGCTGAACGCATCAGCTGGTCTGCAGCAGGTTACGCTCAGAGTTTGCGGCTCATATTGGCTCAAAGTGTCCCATTTTCACTGATTGTTTTCTCAACGACGTGCTTCAAGTGTGATATTGATCCTCTGCTGAAGGAATCTGCTTTCTAACCAAGGAACTGAAGGAAGCCCTGCAGTTATAGAGAAACTGTCTGAGTCGTATTGTTGCTGCAATTTACCTGCAACTGCTGATGAAGAAAAACAGGCTTTAGATTTTGTTGATCCAGCTAAAACAAAGAAAGTCTGGATATGTCGACCTTGTTTCATAGGACACCTCTGTGATAATAAGTGCAGTATCATTGTCTTTCAAAGACTGCAAATAAAGGTTTTATTCTAAAATAACACTGAGTTCTTTAGGAACCAGCTCTGCTGATGATTGGACATCAAAGGCAGCTTCAAAGGAATCAGTCAAACATGTTTTAACTACAAATATTTAACTTATTCAGTGCAATGCTTATTGTGCTCAGTGCTCTGTTGTCTTTTCAGTCCCCCAGGTGGAGGTGGTGGATTCAGGTGTAGAGTCTGTCCAGCTGCCCTGCAAAGCCACAGTTAATCTGCCTGAAGACGCTAAAGTGGAGTGGACAGACAGTTCACACAGGAAGGTTCACATATGGCAGAACAGACCTGGCAACCTTGAAGAACAGTTTGTGTTTTACAAAGATCGAACAGAGATGAAAAACAACCCGCTGACAACTGGAGACCTCAGTCTGACCCTGACATACCCCACTGACTGGGATGGAAAGACATACACCTGCACCGTCTACAATGGACAGGGAAACACCCTGATGAAGAAACAGGTGGAGCTTAAAGTTAGAGGTCAGATAATACTTTGATTTTCACATGTGCTGTACATAATTTGGACATATCACCCTTTTAACACTAATGTATCGCCATACTTTATCCTCCTGGTGAGTTAGGAAAGATCGAGCTTACTGATCGGCAACAGTTTGGAAATCAATCAGCATGAAGCTGAAGGAGAAACTGTTGGGGCAAAATCTTAAAGTGAACTCTGAAGCTGATCTGCAGACATCCCAGGGAGGTTGTACAACAATAAATACAACAATAATCTAGACAAGGACGCACAACACAAAGAAACTCTACTTGGAAATTTTTCTTAAGTGAATCTGTTTCTGCTTTCTCGTTATTACATTGGAGAAGATTCTCAGCAATCCTACTTTTAATGGTCTAAGCATCAATTCCACATCTTTAACTTAACTTCAAAAAAAGAGATGTACAACTGAATGTCATCTGCATTGTGTAACAAGTAATGTCAAAGTGCCGGAAATCTGGTGAAGTGGGAACGTATATAACAGAAATAGTAAGAGTCTCCAAAACTGAACCTTTTGACACACCATAGGCATGATAAGCAGAAGAGGACCTGTGCATCCACGTAATCATCAGCTGTGAACAACAGAACAAAACACTGAGACATGGACAGGCAGTAAAGTCCAAGCTTTATTAATCTCATATGAGAGGGAAGAAAACAGTGTAAACTCAAAGAGAAATTTTCCCTCACAGCTTATGTTGTTTGTTGTCCTCTCAGTCTGTCAGGTGCAGGTGGAGGAGGGGGCGGAGTCTGTCCTGCTGCCCTTTCAAACCAAGAAAGACCTTCCTGCAGATGCTAAAGTGGTGTGGTGGGACATTCATGACAGGAAGGTCCACGTGTTTTCAGACCAGGCTGGAGAACAGGACCAGGTTTACAGAGACCGAACAGAGATGAATAACAACCCGCTGAAAGCTGGAGACCTCAGTCTTACCCTGAAACATCCCACAGAGAGAGACAGTGGGACATACAGATGTAAAGTCTACGGGAGAACCAGCAGATACAAAAAAGTGCAGCTCAGAGTCAAAGGTTTGTTTGTTTGTTTGTTTATTTGTTTCTTAGTTCCTGTCTGACTGTCTTATGTCTCCTCTGCAGGGAGAGTTCAGGTCCAGGATCAAACAGGGGACATCAGGAACAGAAGCAGCTCCATTGATCCGACTCCTCTGATGGCTGATCAATCAGTTTGATCTGTGTGTTCTTTGATTATTGATCAGTGATGTCAGAGTGGAGTCAGTGTGATGTAGTTGTTGTGTGTTTGAGACTTTTAGTGTCCATGAAGGTCTCTGCTGCCGTAGATCCTCTGAACTGTGACAGAGGTCTCACTCTGGAGGAAACTCTCAGCACTTTCCAGCAGCTCCTCCATCATGGAGGACGTTCCCTCACTGTAACAGGTGGAGGAGAGAGGAGAGGAAGCACAGGTGGATCCTCTGAGGAAGAGGAGCGTTTTCAGGCTATGTCCACCGTGCATGGGTATTTTTTGGACTTTTCATCCACATGGATCCCTGAGAACCAAGGGTCGTTGTTGTTGTTGTTTTTTTTGTTGTTTTTTTTACAACTGCTGAGATGAAGATGAGGTGAAGATTCTCAGATTCAGAAGATTTTCTGTATTTGCATGAGGACAAAGCAATCAGATTTTGTCTTGCACCTTCAGAGGTGTGTGTGTCTTTATCTATTTGTTAGATGTCAGTCTGCATCCTGTTATTGTTTGTGGGCTTTTGATTGGCCAACACTTCCTCACGGTTATGGTTATGTTGCCGCCTGGTGCTTCTGCATGCTCCTGGCAGCAGTTGAGTTTATTTATTATTGAGATTTTTTTAAAGATATCCTGTATCATGTAATATATTAATTTTACTACATGTAAGAAAAACACAAGCGTGCCTTCACTTCAGTCATAAAACCCAATCATAGTGTTAAAGTATTAAAGTTGTTTGTCTCAAACTGACCTGTGACCAGCTTCGCTCAGTATGAGCTGTTCACTGTTTCTCTTTGTTTATTGGTTGGATCTGCACAGGGACTACAGATGAGGCCAAATCTGATATTTGTACATTTTATATTTTTATAATGATAAACTGTGAAATAAAAACTTTGTAAGGGTTCATCTGATAAGTTTTGTTCTTCTTCTGTGGTGTTTCTGATGCTTCTGATGTGTTTGAGGCTGAATGTGGGCTTCAGGAAAGTTCGATTTAAGATGTTTTTTTGTTTTTTTTTTAACTTTTTAACATCACAGAGAATTAAAATTTGGGCATTTTAAAAAAGTTAGACGGAAAGTTTGGCATCTATGTCATCGTGTTGATTCTGTCCTGAGGGCATTAAATGATTTAGTGCCTGCAGAAACAAACTGTCTCACACATTAAAACGTGAATTTATTTGCACATAGACAAAAGCATTTTCTTCCTCTAGACTGATTTAACAGGAGAAATTGGATCAGATTAAAACAGTTTGTGCTGCCTATAAAAATAAATAACTCTCATTACATTCATCAGTTACTCTTTTTACTTATAATAAAGAGAAACTAACTGCTTCTGCTTAATAATCCAGAGTTATATTTGCCTTTAATCAAGGGTGAAATGTACTGTAGCACTCCTTTTCACACTCCACATGTTATCAGGTATGTTGGAGTTGTCCACCTCAGTATCAGGCTCAGAGCTGATGAATCCAAACTCCTCTCCTGTCATAAAGGCCACCTGGTGAATAATTCCTCATATCCTGTATCTGATTGGTCTGTGGGAATGTGGTGATTTTAAAGTTTAAAGATCAGCAAATACCTGAGCTCACAGTTTTCTCCCTCTCTTTTCACACACGCAGTGTTTCAGATATTTATAAATACAATCTTCTGAATATTAACTTCCACTAATTAGGCTAAAGGTAAAGTGTGATGAAACTAAGTCTCTTTCATTTTAGCACAAACGTTTCAGTTATGAGGAGGAGTTCTGTTTCCTCATACTTTCCATCCTGTTCATCCACTTTTCTGTTAGCCACGCCCCCACAGGTGAACCAGCAAATCACTGCCTCCGTTCTCACAAACGTCTGATCTGTGGCCGGCCGGACTTCATTCCACAGATGTGCTTTAACAAAGGTGAAGCTGAACTCTGAGCTGTGACAGTGAAGCAGTGTGAGAGTGTCAGTAGATGATCAGCAGAGGAAAGTGAAGCTGCTGTGAGCTGATGTCCTGAAGGGCTTTTAAAGAGTCTCTGAGTTTGACAGGAACATGAAGATGTTTGTGGTGTTTGTGATCCTCCTGCACGGTAAGTACACCTTCCTCTCTCTGCTCTCATCATCAGCTTTTCTTTCATCTCTCTCTCTTTAATGTGTTGAAGTGCAGCAGGAGGAGATTTCCATCAAACACTGGATTCTGATTCAGATCAAACTAACAATCCAAAGCAGCAACTTTCAAATCTCTGGATTCGTCTTGGTGCCTTTCAGATCAGCTCATGTTACAATCAGCTATGTCAGCCATTTTTAATCTGTCTACATCCTTGTAGACAGTAGTGCGGGGCTGTGGGCCACAGTGTGTAATTTTAATATTAGTATATATCAGAAACAATAAGGCACTAATAAGAAGCATCTGATTAAGACTTCAACACTCTCCCTGAACACTGAAATACATTTTACTCAGTGGCATTTACAGAAAGAACTGTTTGAAGAAACGTAATGTACAGAGAGAAAATCTCCTGAACAAAACCTTTATTATCATCTGTGTGGACACGCAAATTAATATGACATTAATATTTTTAAGCACATCAAAATTGGCACCCCATGTCAATGCTGCTAAACACCTCAAATTAAGTGACATTTTACTTTTCCCTATAATGTCCTCTGTGGGTTTTTCAGGTTAATTTCTTATTAAAACTATACCCAAAAAACAAACAAACAATTAACCCTTTCTAGCCCTTTCCCATACAAACCTTTGTTTCCCCCCATGTTTGTTTTTTTATTTGGAAAAAGATGACTTTAGCTTTCTCAATTGAAAATTTAAATACCCTTCTACACCCAACTATTCCCCTTTACCTGTCCCCTCTTGGAGTTTCTTAATGAGACAGTCTATATTTTTCCCCCTTATCCACAATGTGTCATCATCTGCAAAAATGGATTTACCATAATTTACAGAGATATCTGTTGTTAAAAAGTTAAATGCAAACCAGTGGGCCTACAACATATCCTGGAGAGTTCTTGTGTGACACCTTGATAATGAGACTAGCTGATATTAATTATCATTAATTGGGAGGATTGGTTTCACAACATGGCTCAAGCAGTCCTTCACTTTTTTTATCTTATCTGATTCAGGATTAGTATCTTGCCCGATAATATTTGGCATGCAGTCTGGAGCAGATAGGGAACAATCTGCTCTACCTCCTGAGCTACACTACAATGTGGTTTGAAGTACTGAATACTAACTTTTCCCTCACCACTGTGTCTGTTAGACTCTTTTGGCTTTGGAAGCTACTATTATACATACTTGTCTTCTTCTCACTCTCTGTAAACTTTGTAGTCTCATTAATCTCACTTGCTTTCACACACACACACACACACACACACACACACACACACACACACACACACACACACACACACACACACACACACACACACACACCAGAGAGAGAGAGGTGGTTCCTGTTTACTCCACAATCAGGCTACTTTCTTAAACCTGTCACTGTAAGTTATTGTTGTAGTGAAAGAAAGTCAGGTTGGACTGATCTATTCTCACAGGAGTGTGGCTGTTCCTCTGTCACACATGCTGCACATCATAGTCTGTGATGTTTGTTAGAGTTATGAAATTTTTGTGTTATTGATATTTTATCAATATTTTTATTGAATGGATCAATCATGAGGACAATTAAAGCTGTTTTATGTTTTAATACCTTAAGAGGTCTGCTAAAGTGCAGCCGTTTTGTTCTTTAAAAGTCTTTCACTTCAGTGTGACTGATTAAATTAACTTGACTGTTTGTTGTTTGTAAAACTAGTTTCTGAAGATAATGTTGGTTATATTCAACTCATATTAACACTGGGTCAAACCCACAACATTCATTTGATTTGATTTTCTGTCCTTCCAGTTTCCCAGCATGCTCTGGCTGTGGTGGTGGAGGTGACTGAGGGGGAAAGGTCTGTCCTGCTGCCATGTCTGTTTTCAAGTATTACACCTGAGGACGATCCCACAGTGATGTGGACTCGCAGTGACCTCGACCCCAAATCTGTACACCAACGAGGCGAAGGAGGAGATGATCTTAGAGGACAAAACCAGCGTTACAGAGAACGCACATCAATGAGACCGGATGCTTTGGACTCTTCAGACTTCAGCCTCACTCTGAGAAAACCCACAAAGAGTGACAGTGGCATCTACACCTGCTCCATCAGTGCTGGAAGTGATGAACGGAGAGTTGGAGATATCCAGCTGAAAGTCAAAGGTTAGCAGAAAAACTCCAACAAATGTTGTAATTACTGGTCATGTTAGTACTGCAGACAAAGGTCAGAGGTCAAACTGAAGAAAAGCACTTCCTAAATGATTCTGCAAGTCTCGATGAAACCAGCAGTAACGTTTGTAGACTTGACTTCACTGAAAAAAGCAAAACGTGAGAACAAAGCAGTAAAAAGGGATCTTGCTGCTACAACCGTTGGAGATTTATTCATTGAGATATATTTAATTCAGCTTCTGGTCAGAGAGGTGAGTTCATGTCAGGGAGGTTAAGCACACACATCTTTACATATATTTATAACTGCCAGCTGACTTTTTACTCATCACTCAACATGAAACATTCAAGATGGTTTTTTCTAAGTGTGTCAAAATCTGTGTTTCTGTGCTAACCTGAAACTTCACCATGATCTTTTATTAACTGTAGTAGCATCTCATAAATAAGCTTAGTTTATGGATCTTATTACTTATAACCACATTAATAATTACAGGTCACTTGGATAGATTTCTCACACAGAAAATGCTACGTCCAGATGAACAGAATAAAGTTTTTGGGGTTCTAGTTCTGTGGTTAATATTGTGGTTTCTTGTCCTCTCAGACCAGCAGGTGGAGGTGAAGGTGGAGGAAGGGTCAGACTCTGTCATCCTGCCCTGCAAAACAACACCTGACCTGCCTGAGGACACCAGAGTGGAGTGGACTTGCTCTGAAGTGGGACTCATCACAGTCCATGAGTATTCTAACAGAAATGACGACCTTATGACTCAGGATGAAGTTTACAGAGACCGAACGAAGATGAATGAAGACCTGCTGAGAACTGGAGACCTCAGTCTGACCCTGAAACACCCCACAGAGAGAGACAGTGGAGGATACATCTGCACCGTCTACAGGGACAAAGACATCCTGAGACAGAAAGTAGTGCTGCAGGTCAAAGGTCAGAGATCTATATACAGGTCAGAGGTCAATATTGTGGACACAGGTCAGTCACATTTTTTTAATGTTTCTCCACAGAACCATTTCCATCCTGGGCCATAGCTGTCCTGGTTCTCCTGGTTCTTCTTGTGGTTTCTTGTTGTCTTTTATATCATTTCCGGCACTATTTCATGTCAGGTGAGTGTCTCCTACTACACTACCCATAATGCCGATGGTTAGCAGGTGTCCTCTGGTGGCTCCTTGACTGCGGCTCACACAAACTTGTTCCAGAAGCTGAAAGAGTTGAGAGTTACAAACAGCTGATGCAGAGAGCTGAAGAGAAACTTCCAGGTTTGTTCCAGAAGTCAGAAAACCTCCTTCAGACTCAGTCATTGATCAGTGAAACAGCTCCACAACATGACTTTACTAAACAGTGTGTGTGCTTCACTGCATTGATCTGACACAGAGGCTGCATGTGGACAAGCTGTTCTTCTTCTGTGGTGGTAAACAGCAGCTGACATGGAAACATGTGCTGACAGTAAATGTTGCAGCAGCTTCAGTAAATGTTCCTCCTTGAGTTGTGCTCAGTCATGTGGTGGAGAGCTTCAGATGTTCAGACACATGAGATCTTCATGGTTTCTGTGCTGATGTGTGTGAGACATGGCCGACTGTGGAGGCTCAGTCTGTCTGTTCTTCTGCTCTTCATCCAACATGTCTGCAGCACTTTACAGGACGCTGCAGACTAGTTACCAAAGAACGAGTCAGGAACACATCAGGAACAACCTGAGACACAATCTGACAGAGACTAGAAGACAAGGAGGGGACAGGGAGGTCATGTGACAATCACAGCTGCTGCTGATGTCATCATGTTGTGCTTTGTTGTCCGCTCAGGTTACAAGGTGTTGGTGGATTCAGGGGTGGAGTCTGTCCGGCTGCCCTGCAAAATCATTCTTCCCCCAACTAACAATGCTAAAGTGGAGTGGCAGAACAGTGACAACAGGAAGGTCCACGTCTATGAGAACGGCTCTGATCAGCCTGGAGAACAGGACGAGATTTATAGAGACCGAACAAAGATGAAGAGAAACCTACTGGAACCTGGAGACTTCAGTCTGATCCTGAAATACCCCACAGATGAAGACACAAACACCTACACCTGCACAGTCTACAGCGGGTTACGAAAAAGCCCAGTGAGGAAAGATGTCGAGCTGATAGTCAGAGGTCAGTGATGTTGATACAGATCAAAGGTCAGAGCACTACTTTGTTTTTATTTTGCATTTCATATGATACCCAGTTGTGAGATGTCGAGATGAAATATTTTTTATATTCATAATCTATGTTACTTAGAGTTGGATGTCTCGAGACCACTTTTACGTGGTCTTGGTCTTGTCTTGGTCTCGACGGACTTTTGTCTTGGTCTCGGTCTTGGTCTCGCTGTTTCGGTCCTGCGTTCTCAAATCGACATAGTGTTCGGGAGATTTGGAGTCAAACATCAGCGGAGCGGGGGGGTGGCTTACTGGGCTTAAGCCCGGGTCATTTTTTCAGAAGCATGGGGTCTTTTGGAGTGTAATTTGTTAGTTAGAGGCCTGACTGACAACTGTATAAAACAAAAACAACACACGAAGCACAGAGCGCACCGTCGTAAATTCCCCCTAATTTTGGTACAGTGGGGCAAAAAAGTATTTAGTCAGCCACCGATTGTGCAAGTTCCCCCACTTAAAATGATGACAGAGGTCAGTAATTTGCACCAGAGGTACACTTCAACTGTGAGAGACAGAATGTGAAAAAAAAAATCCATGAATTCACATGGTAGGATTTGTAAAGAATTTATTCGTAAATCAGGGTGGAAAATAAGTATTTGGTCACCTCAAACAAGGAAAATCTCTGGCTCTCACAGATCTGTAACGTCTTCTGTAAGACGCTTTTCTGTCCCCCACTCGTTACCTGTATGAATGGCACCTGTTTGAACTCATCATCTGTATAAAAGACACCTGTCCACAGCCTCAAACAGTCAGACTCCAAACTCCGCCATGGCCAAGACCAAAGAGCTTTCGAAGGACACCAGGAAAAGTATTGTAGACCTGCACCAGACTGGGAAGAGTGAATCTACAATAGGCAAGCAGCTTGGTGTGAAAAAATCAACTGTGGGAGCAATCATCAGAAAATGGAAGACATGCAAGACCACTGATAATCTCCCACGATCTGGGGCTCCACGCAAGATCTTATCCCGTGGGGTCAAAATGATCATGAGAACGGTGAGCAAAGATCCCAGAACCACACGGGGGGACCTGGTGAATGACCTGCAGAGAGCTGGGACCAAAGTAACAAAGGTCACCATCAGTAACACACTACAACGGCAGGGAATCAAATCCCGCAGTGCCAGACGTGTTCCGCTGCTGAAGCCAGTGCATGTCCAGGCCCGTCTGAAGTCTGCCAGAGAGCACATGGATGATACAGCAGAGGATTGGGAGAATGTCATGTGGTCAGATGAAACCAAAGTAGAACTTTTTGGTATAAACTCAACTCGTCCTGTTTGGAGGACGAAGAATACTGAGTTGCATCCCAAGAACACCATACCTACTGTGAAGCATGGGGGTGGAAACATCATGCTATGGGGCTGTTTTTCTGCCAAGGGGACAGGACGACTGATCCGTGTTAAGGACAGAAAGAATGGGGCCATGTATCGTGAGATTTTGAGCCAAAACCTCCTTCCATCAGTGAGAACTTTGAAGAGGAAACGAGGCTGGGTCTTCCAACATGACAATGATCCAAAACACACCGCCCGGGCAACAAAGGAGTGGCTCCGTAAGAAGCATTTGAAAGTCCTGGAGTGGCCTAGCCAGTCTCCAGACCTCAACCCCATAGAAAATCTGTGGCGGGAGTTGAAAGTCCGTGTTGCTCGGCAACAGCCCCAAAACATCACTGCTCTCGAGAAGATCTGCATGGAGGAATGGGCCAAAATACCAGCTACTGTGTGCAAACCTGGTAAAGACCTATAGTAAATGTTTGACCTCTGTTATTGCCAACAAAGGTTATGTTACAAAGTATTGAGTTGTATTTTTGTTATTGACCAAATACTTATTTTCCACCCTGATTTACGAATAAATTCTTTACAAATCCTACCATGTGGATTCATGGATTTTTTTTTTTCACATTCTGTCTCTCACAGTTGAAGTGTACCTCTGGTGCAAATTACTGACCTCTGTCATCATTTTAAGTGGGGGAACTTGCACAATCGGTGGCTGACTAAATACATTTTCGCCCCACTGTGTGTGTATGTGTGTATATGTATATGTATGTATATATATTATTTTTTTTTTAACAAATGTTTTCTATGATTGTTTAAGAAAGGAAATAAAGGCCGTGTGCCCTGTGCTGTGGATGTTTGCCCGGTAACAGATGAGGTAGAGGGAGGTCATGTACTTAAATTAATGACACAGACATAGCCTGTCTGGGTAAACTGATTGCAAGTGTTGTTTAAGTCTAACAAGTAGAATAAATAGATGTATCTGGAGGAACTGTTCTGTTTTAGTGACGCGAGTTACTGGTCATCATAAGTATAAATATCACAACCACCTATTGTAAGGGGGGAGATGGAGCCTGATTGTTTTGCAGAGCCTATCTTCACCGAATATATGTGTTTTAAATAAAATAATTTGTGTTGACCCACTATGGACTTTCAGTCGTATGTCTCTTCCTCAAAATTCGAACCGCGACACCACCTAGCCCCATAGCATGTAACAGAGCCAATCAGGAACTTTCAAACTAATCAGGAGATAAAGATTTGGATCAAACATTGCTATCCTTACAGCTGAATATATTTATTAGTGAGACTGGTGCATTGTTGTGTTTGACCAGTTTGAAGTCTTTCAAGAAGATTCAGTGAGTTAAAATGAAGATGCTAATCAGGGTTACCATCAGAGGCGGAGCCAGACATTTGAAACACCCGGGGCTTAGCCCTAAAGGGTAATATGCATGTGGGATTTTTTTTTTTGTTTTGTTTTTTTTTTGGGGGGGGGGGGGTTAGAAATGACTGAAAGATTAATAGGCTCTGTTTTGAGTTTTGTTCAAAAAAGGATGACTTCATATAGGGAAAAATATATATCACATGTGCAGGACACCTTAAACTAGTTTTTTAATTAAGCAGCAAGGCAGAACAAAGTCGGGGCTGTATCAAGACACGAGGACTAAACCCCAATTCAACCAGACCCAGAACTGATCCAGAATTAAAACAGGACTACAACAGTTCAAAATCAGGACTACTTGGGATTTAACCAAGACAGAACCAGAATCAGAACTAGATGATAGTAGCACTAAAAATCATCATATACCTGCACTACACTTGTTTTTTTAATTCTACCAAAGTCCACTATTTAGATTGAGAAAAGTTTATATAATTATTTAGCCTTGTTGTGCAAACAAGCCTGCATAACTTGATAAATGTAGAATTTGAAAAATAGCAAACCTAAAAAGAAACACTAGGTATGAGATACATGAGGACCTATGATACAGTGATACTTTTGGTAAACAACCATTTGACTAACATGTGTGTCTCACCTGCTCTTGTTCATCTCTGTTCCTCTCTCTCCCTCTTTGTGCTGACAATCATCAAATATACAGTTGAAATCAGATATTTACAAACTCTTCAGATCAAAACACAAACACTTTTTTAATTGTAACATCAAATCAGACTAAATGTTTATTTTTTTTAGATTGATAAATATAAAAAACATATTTGTTAACTTTAAGAGTAAAGACAGAAACTATCTGTATTTCTTAATTGCAAATGGCACCAAATTGTATTCAAACTGAGCCACACTTATGGAGCTCCACAGTTCTGTTCCTGGTGTTTTGGTTGACATCTCTTGATGTTTCCATGTCACAGAAACAGGCTCTGTGTTTTGCCTTATATGCATCCACAGCTGTGCCACCAATTTACTCACATGGACTCTACTAACCTATCAGAAGCTTCTTCAGCTCAGAATGAATCGTCTGCAGTTTTCTTATTAATTAACAATAAACTTAGTGTATATGTACTCCTACATTTGATGAAAGTGATAAAAATAGAAGCTCTGTCTCTTTATTCTGACATTTAACTAATTCAAAATATATTTCAATATTTATCTAAAACAAAAGTTTACTCTAAATTGATGTTGTACAGTAAAAATGTTTTATGTTTTCTCCCTAAAGTGTAAATATCTGGTTACAAATGTGAATATCCTGCTGTGTACTGAAATCCCTCTTGTTTTGCATAGAAATATACTGAACAACATACAAAGCATAATATATAAAATAACATCTACCTGAGTTTTTTCTTTGGAAGAAGCTCCTTATGTCCATTCTTATATTTCAGTACATTACTGAAACCGATTTAGTCGGGGAGGGTAAGAACTGAAAATATGAAATAAACACACGTAAGCTAAGACTCTCTAAAAAAATAGCATTTGTTCAGCTTTTCATTTCGCCATTTGTTGATTCACTTGAAGAGCAAGTAACATAATATTGGTCAAGTGATCAGTTTGATATCAATCTTTCGTGATGCACCGTCATATTTACATTATTTGTACGGTATGAATGATTTGCTTTGGTACCTGGTCAAACTTAAGCTCTCCTTAGTATGGCTGGCTCCATCTCTACAACAGTGCACTCACAGGCAGCAGCTGCCCCGCCCCCTTGCTCAGTCGCTTAGTGCCTGAGCTCGGATCATACCAATATCAGGGGGGATTCACGCACAGTCGTAAATTCCCACGGTGTGCACTATGTGCTTCGAATATTGTGTGTACTTTTTGTTTTATACAGTTGTCAGCCAGGCATCTAACTATGAAAAAATTACACTCCAAAAGACCCCGGGCTTCTGACAAAACAACCCGGGCTTAAGCCCAGTAAGCCACCCCCACGCTCCGCCCCTGGTTACCATATTAGCTTCCTAGCCGTGTTAGTACATATGCCATGTTGTTACTGCTTCTGATGTCATCATGTTGTGCTTTGCTGTCCTCTCAGTCCCCGAGGTTGTCAAAGTGGATTCAGGGAACGATGTTGTCCTGCTGCCCTGCAAAGCCAAAGTTCCCCTGCCTGAAGATGCAAAAGTGGAGTGGAAAGACAGTGATAATGACAAGGTTCACGTTTATCAGAACGGCTCTGACCAGCCTGATGAGCAGGACCAGATTTATAGAGACCGAACTAAGATGAATGAAGACCTGCTGAAAACTGGGGACGCCAGTCTGACCCTGGAGTACCCCACAGACAATGACCTAACAACCTACACCTGCACCGTCTATAACAAAAAGGGAAATGTCCTAATGAAGAAACAAGTGATGCTCAAGGTCAAAGGTCAGTGCACACTTAATAACAGAAGTTTGGTAAAAGTACATTTGTTGGACCTACATCTAGAAGCTACATTTACCTTGAATGGTGTTGATCACGTACTCTGATTTAAAAACAAACAAACAAAACCAAAAAAACCCAGGATGTCATATTAGCCCTGGAGGCCCAGAATTTACCACCCACACCCATTGCAGCAGCTCCCCTCTCGTTTAGTGCTTTTGGAATTATGACTGGGTTTATTTTAGTGGCCTGGAGAGTAGGCCCCAGGGTTTGTAAGTTTTAAAAGGCTAAAATAATCTGTAACAGCTATTTACTACAGAAGAGGATTAGGGACAGTGATAGGTTTGTAACGTAAACCTATTCGCTGGAACATTAAGGACAATTTGCTACGCAGCAAAAAGCAAGACACAAGTCACCAAAGTTCTTTGGGTCACTCATGCATGAGGGAGACCTGCCTGGAGCCAAGTGTTGTTCCACCCACTTATCCTCCGTCAGACTCTCAGCCAGGTTCCCCGTAGCACTCCTTTTATTGTGGTTACATGAATATGCATAGGGTCATTAATGTATAACATCTTACATAGGTATACATGTGAACAAAGAATACTGTGTGTGTGTGTGTGGGGGGGGGGTCAGAGTGTGACCCCATAAAGACTTCCCTAAACCTGCTGGTCTGGAAGTCCAGCTACGTTTATCCTACCATAAAACAATAAGACAAGGTACGACCTCTTTCGATGCTCCCAGGATGTAGGTGTGCATTCAAGCCTTTGCAGCCTGCTAAAGATCACACATCCTATCACTACACAATTGATTATACACCTCTAAGCATATATGGTTAAATATTTCCTAATACAAATGACAATAATAAAATCTAAACCTATCAGACAGTGAAAAAAATCAAATTGGCGCATCTTTTTGGGTCTTTTCCAGAAATCTGGAAAAGGGAACAATAAAAGACGTGCCCGCTTTTTTTCCCCCAGTAGCCCTAATCTCTTCCATAATTTATACTAATGTGGGCTGATACTCAAGTTTTTACCTTTACTGTTTCACAAAGGGTTAAAAAGGGAATGTCCATGTTTTAGACTCTTTGAATGAAGGATTTCATTGGAGTTAATGTTGATTTTGTTATGATCTTTATTCTGTGCTAATTTCTGTGTGGGAATAATCTAGTAGGACACACTCTTGACCTACTGATCTCCAAGGGCCTGAGCATTTCAAAGGTTACTGTGTCTGATGTGGGCGTGTCTGATCATTACTGTGTTTTCTTTGAAAGTAAAATTGCAGCCCACACAAATATATCAACAACAGTGATCACAAAACGGTGTATAACTGAACACAGTAGTGCAATTTTTAACCAGGTCTTCCCATTAACACCTGACCTGTCCAGAGGGTCAGTCAATGAGCTCGTCAATAGCTTCAATTTAAAAATGTTAAATGTAATGGACACTTTTGCTCCCATTAAGGTGAAGGTTATCTCTGGAAGGAAAAAGTCTCCATGGAGAAACTCCACACTGGTGAAAAATGAAAAAAGAGAGTGTAGGAAAGCTGAGCGCAGATGGAGAAAAACAAACCTCCAGGTTCACTATGACATCTATAAAGAGAAACTTCACAATTATAATTTACAACTGAGGAGTGCAAGGAGGTCCTACTTCTCTGACATCATCACTAAAAACAGCCATAATGCTCGGGTCTTATTTTCTACAGTTGACAGGCTAACAAACCCTCCTGTGTCAGTGGCAGCTGAACTTCATTCGACCATGGCCTGCAATGACTTTGCCAAATTCTTCACAGAAAAAATCCAAAAAATTAGACAAGCAATTGGTACATCAACAGCAGATCCAGGATATGTACTGTGTCCACCAAAAAACTGTTTAAACACCATGAAACAGTTTCAACCTATTAACAGCAAAGACCTGGAGGACATCTTAGGTCAGCTGAACTCCTCCTCCTGCTGTTTAGATGTCCTGCAAACAAGTTTTTTCAAAAAGGTCTCAAAGACTTTAGAGTCAGACCTGTTACAGATCGTCAACTTTTCTTTATTATCAGGTGTGTTTCCAGAATCACTAAAAACTGCTGTAATCAAACCTATACTGAAAAAGGACAATCTTGACAAGACACAAATGAACAACTACAGGCCGATCTCAAATCTCCCATTTTTAAGTAAGATCATTGAAAAAGCAGTTTCTCAACAGCTCAGTTACTTCTTAAAACAGAATAACTGCTACGATGCCTTCCAGTCAGGTTTTAGACAGAACCACAGCACTGAAACCGCTCTGACAAAAGTGTTTAATGACATATGTCTGAATACAGACAGTGGAAAAATGTCAGTCTTAGTTTTACTGGATCTCAGTGCAGCATTTGATACAGTTGACCACAACATATTACTCAAACGACTGGAGAACTGGACAGGTCTTTCAGGAACTGTACTAAACTGGTACAAAACATACTTAGAAAACAGGAAATACTTTGTATCAATAGGTAACTTCACATCTGAGCAGACAAGTATCACATGTGGAGTTCCCCAAGGTTCCATCTTGGGACCCCTTCTGTTTAACATCTACATGCTCCCACTGGCACAGATTATAAAGAACAACAAAATAAACTATCACAGCTATGCAGATGACACACAAATATATATCACAATGTCACCAGGAGACCAAGGCCCTGTACAGGCTCTTGGTAAATGCATTGAGGAAATCAATGACTGGTTGTGCCACAATTTTCTCCAGCTAAACAAAAACAAAACTGAGGTAATAGTCTTTGGCGCCAAAGAAAAACGATTACAGGTCACCAGAGAACTTCAATCTATACATCTAAAAACCACAAACCAGGCGAGAAATTTGGGGTGTAGTGATCGATGCAGACCTAAACTTAGAAAAACACATTAAGACAATAACAAAATCAGCTTACTATCACCTCAAGAATATTTCAAGGATAAAAGATCTGATGTCTCAACAGGACCTGGAAAAAACTAGTCCATGCATTCATCTTTAGTAGGCTTGATTACTGTAACAGCATCTTTACAGGTCTACCTAAAAAATCAGTCAGACAACTACAGCTCATTCAGAACTCTGCTGCTCGAGTCCTCACTAAGACCAAAAAAGTGGACCACATCAGTCCAGCTCTGAGGTCTTTACACTGACTGCCTGTCCGTCAGAGGATAGACTTTAAAGTTCTGATGCTGGTCTATAAAGCTCTGAATGGTTTAGGACCAAAATACATCAGTGACCTCCTGACCCAGTATGAACCTTCCAGATCCCTCAGGTCATCTGGATCCAGTCTTTTAACAGTTCCCAGAGTCAGAACCAGACACGGAGAAGCTGCATTCAGCTTTTATGCTCCTTATATCTGGAACAAACTCCCAGAAAGCCTCAGATCAGCTGAAACACTCAGTTTATTTAAATCCAGGTTGAAGACTCACCTGTTCTCAGCTGGATTTGAATAAAGCACCAAATCCACACTCTTAAGCTTAAATTTCAAAACTTACACTAACTACTGATCTTATCTATTTCTGATTTTATCTGTTTTGATTTTATATACTGTTTTGTTTGTTTGTTAATTAGTTGAGCTTAAATTTCAAAACTTACATTAACTACTGATTTTATCTACTGTTCTGATTTTATCTGTTTTGATTTTATATACTGTTTTGTTTGTTTGTTAATTAGTTAGTTAGTTTGCTTGTTTTAATCAATTTTAAATCATGCTTTTTATTTATTTTTGTTTCTAATGTCTCTGTAAAGCACTTTGAATCACCTTGTTGTTGAATTGTGCTATACAAATAAATTTGCCTTGCCATGCCTTGCCTAGGAAACGGGTCAAGTTCTTTAAAGTTATATTCCAGTAGGAAACGATGAAAATGCAAATCCTCCTAAATTTATAATCCAACAAGGTAAAAATGAGTAGAGAAATGTAAAGTGTTCAGGATGTCGTTGTTCCTCTTGCCTTACTTGGTATATTTTATCACTGTGAACTCCTAGAGTCCAGTCAAATGATTTCTTCTGTTCATCGCAAGAAAAAGAGGAAGAAACAGCTCCAAAGTTTCCTCATCTGCTCATTTGCATCCCTCCTCTCTCTCTCATCCTGTTTTTCTCTGGATATCCAATCATTGTTGACCCATCATCACCTGATGTCTACACTTTATCATCCCTCTCTCTCTGTCTCTCTGACTTTTCATCCACTTTTAACTTTTTTCCATGTTGTACTTTAACATCAAGGGTCAGCGTCAAACATACAAGTCAGAGATGAGACAAGTAGATCGAGGCAGCTTCAACATAGTCTGTGAAGTAACTGTCACCTTAAACCTTTCCTCATTTTCTTCTCTTCAAAAGTCTGATTCAATAACAACAGACTCAATATAATTATATAATTTCCATTATTAAATAATTATTCATTCATTCAGTCAGACGTAGAAAGAGATCTGGCCTGTGTGCCATACGTGCATATTATGGCACACAGCCATATGCACGTATGGCTCGAAAAGGCCGGAAGTGCGAGGTTGTGAAATTGGACGGTCTAGCCTTCAGACTTGCGTCACCGCTGTCTTGGTGGAGTTTAATAAACTCTGCTGTCTCCTTGCTATCTAAAATATAACAGGACACTGGCGTAAATTCTCAACCATCTCACACTTCTGTTTAATAATTTTTCTGTTTAACGTTTATTCAGCTGTGTGAAAATCCCGGAGAAACCCACCCGATGGATTAATAAAGTTTTATTTAATCTAATAATCTAATAACTTTGATCTCAGCCAAACTCCGGAACAAATAAAACTCCGAAAAAAGGCAAACAATTACATTTTTAAGTTATCCGAGTGACTTATATATCATGTTTAACCTGAGTAGCGAAAGAGCGGGGGTCTGAAAACGACGAAGCCGGGAGTCCGCTGCTCTCGCCGGCTGGAGTGACCATTGAACCCCCCAGCTTGCTATCGAACGGGTGGGTAACAAACGTCTCTGAAAACGTCTCCGAAAACACTTTTGCAAATATACAATGTCTTGATAAACCGAGCAGATATTTGATGTTTACACAGCTACTTTCTCGCCTGAAAATATGTTAAAAGTTTATTTTGCGACCCAGAAAGATTAATAAGACTAATTTTAAAACTTAGTAGCGGCAGGGTTAGGGTTAGGGTTATTGTTGGCAGCCTAAATTTGGGATATGAATTCTGGGATATGGTGGGCCACGAAGGACACACCCGACCCATCCTTCAAATTTGGGGAAATGAAGGACTCATTTGTTGGCCGCATTTGAAGGAGTTGACGAATTGGGACAGCCTTCGTCGCCTGGCTGTGACGTAATCGGCCTTCAAATGCGGCCTCTGGAGGATGCAGCCGACGTTTTGGGACACAGCTACTCATTGGCCCTTTCTCAATTCTCAAGTACGCGAGTATGTACTCGCGTTCCCGGCGAGTACATACGGGAGTACGGACTCGCGATTTGTACAATTGGAACACCAGCGTACTTGATGATGTCACAGGTCCAGAGTTTTTACTGCCGCCCCTTCTTAATTTAACTGTGAGTAATGAAGCTTAACTTTAATCACAGCCAAACCGGTTTACTCAGGAACAAATGAAACACTGAAATAGATCACTTCTAAATGTTAATGTTTGGTTTAAGTGACTTATATATCATGTTTAACCTCAGTAGTGAAATCTCTATTAATAAAAATAGTGTACATGTACATACGTGTACATACCTTAATAAAAACAAGCAGGTGAGATGTTAGAATGCTTTTATTTTTATTTTAGTGGACACTCAATACAATAGACAGCTGCTGGGGTTTGTTTAACCTGAGTAGCGAAAAGACCACGGGGGGGGGGTTTGAAAACGATGTGCCGGAAGTCCGCCGTTCTCGCTGGCTCAAATAATCCTCGACCTCGCTGTCTGCTATGGTCACAGACGTCTCCGAAAACGTCGGAGCGCGTTTGGAAATATATGATATCTTGATAAATCTAGCAGATGTTTGAAGTTTACACAGCTGCATTCTCGCTTGAAAATAACTTAAAAGTTTATTTTGTGACCCAGAAAGAGTAATAATTAAAAGTTTTTAGCTCCGCTCGTCCGCCATTGCCGCGTTTGAGTTTTGGACGAAATGCATTCTGGGATATTTAGCTGTACCAAGTCCACACAAGTCACCACCGATGCATGCTCGATAAAACAGGCGGAGCGAGAACACATCAGGACTTTTTCGCATTCTCGGCTTGATGCGTACTTCGAATTAGAACAGTACTTGTGATACGTCATCAGTCGGAGACCGAGTACACGAGAACGCAAGTACGCACAAGTACGCATATTGAGAAAGGCCCAATATATTTGAATGACATGGTTAGCGCCCAGTTAGCTCCTAGCATTTCTCAACAGCTCTGCCTCCTTTTCGACTACCGGGACATTTAAACAATGGATAATCCGTATGCAAACAAATTCATGCTTTTCTCCTCAACAGAGAGCGTTCCCCGATTGAACAACAGCGCCGTAAAATAAGAAGAATGGCAAATAATTACAGAGTTAATAATACAGACTTTGTAATATGTCACGTGAAGATTCATCAGCCAGATGAAGTGTTTACTGACAATTGAAAGTGATAGCAGACATCATCATCACTATTCCAATCAATCCTCTCCACGCAGTCAAGCATAAACACACTCGACTTTCACTAAATCAAATTTAACACACGTTTTGTAATGACGCTAATTTAGTTTACAATAGGGTTCATTCGCTCGGTCAGCAGGTGGCGGTATCCTCGTACACTGGGGAATAAACTGCCATTAAACGAAAAGAAGAAGAAGAAAAGCGTCGCACATGCGTGGTACGGATCAGGTAGACCCGATTTGTACGGTCCAACTTTACACATGTGCAGTAAGGATTGCTGAGTCTTGATCCGTAACTATCTTTTTATTTTTCATTTTTGTCTACATTATATTGAAATGTTTCATTATTGAAAACATTTTAAGAGATACTTATTATTCTTAACATCTTAACAGATACTCTGACCCGTAACTATCGTAAAATGCTTCGACCGGAAGTAGACACCTTTCGCGCATGCGGGGTACTGATCGGGTTTCCGGTACGGATCCGATAGCGACACGACCCATCCTTCAAATTCGGGGAATTTTTTTTTTTATTGTACAAACTAACAAATGCAATGCAGATCTTACAAGTCAAAAAGATATGTACAAGTATCGGTGATTAAGAACAAAGCAGCCATCGAACAAAGAACAGTATAGGTAAGAAATAACATAAAGCAGCATACAAGTACAGTAAGTGACCTTCCATATAAAATAAAAAAAAGTTAAAATCAAAGAAAACAAAACAAAAACAAAAGTACGCACACACAGTCTAACTACATCAGTTGAAAAGCTGCATCAAAATTCAAGTAAGGTGTGAGCTTTATTTAAGTTACACTTGTAGTTTGGGGAAATGAAGGACGCATTTGAAGGAGTCGACAAATTCGTCCTTCAAGGAATGACTCAATCTTGTGTGCACACCAAACTGTCAACTTGGCAAAGAACAAATTCTAATTTGTATTTTTAGGCACTTTGTTGTTAGCAAGATTTTGCAAAAAGACAAAATGTTCCAGTTTCTTTGTTGACTTCTACAAAATGTTAACATTTCTACAGCCATAAAATAGTATTTTTGCACCAACAACATCATTCGTAATGGCTTATAAATCAAAAACTAGGCATTGTGTGCAGTGTCACCTTTAAACAGTTGAGGAAACGGGACATATGGAAGTTAAGGTACATGGCAGGTCTACAAAACAAACACTATCCGGAAGTAATATCCTGAAGAACAGAAATCCAGCAGAAATCTGGCACAACACCTGAGAGATCCATGTGGACTTTCAGTTGATCCATCTACTGTTTGCCTGTAAGTCTGAAATGGTGCCACTGAAAACTTGGTGGAGGCTCTGTTAAGGTTTTGGGCTGAACTAGGCTGAAACAGTATTACCTAACAATACATAAAGAGGCAACTACTTAAAGAGGTCTTGAAGTGACTGTAAACACCTTGAAGTGACTGTTGTTTGGTGCAATATAACTGAACTTAATATGTGGTATAACCACTTGTAAAATTGAACACAAGCTGGACTCACTTCCTTGTAATTTCAATTGACTTTTTTGGTGTGTCTGAATTTTTTAAGCTCAGACAAAATCTTTTCTCTCTAAAGAGAACTTCTCTTCGGTTTGCCAAATTTGGTCTGAATAAACCTTAAGACATCTGGAACAATGTTCTTTGGACAGACAAAACCATAAACTCCTCTATATTCAATAATCAAATGTGAGGCCATTTGTCTGACATCATAAGCATGAGCAAAATGTTGTTATTCAACAGGACATCAAGAAATCTATAATAGAATGGCTGAAACACAAAGGTACTGAGGTTTGGCCCAGTCAAATTCAAGTCCTTAACTCAATTAAAATGCTGTGGAGGTACCTCTAAAAAGCTATGCATAAATGAATGCCCTAAAACCTCAATGAACTGATGCAACAGAGTGGACAAAAATTCCTCCACAATAACAGACTCACACAGAAAATGAAGTAATTGTATCAAAAAGTGTCTTTTTCATTTTTGGCTTAAAACCTATAGGTTTTGCTAAATAAAAAATGGAGTCCCACACAGCAGCACCAACAGTCTGTGGACTTGTTTCCACCTGCCAGCCTTCATCTTTCTTTTTCTTTGTCTTCACACACATGACTTTCTATCTAGCAGTGAGCTTCCAGTGAAGTAACAACATTCATGCTATGAGCATACAGACAGCATTCATTGCCATGCAGCATTCCTTGATGTGTCCTTTAGTACTGTTCCATATCCCTTTTTGGACATCCATTATGTCTTAATGCATGGTCAATCCTCCAGGTTAGGAAATCAAAGTAAGATGGTGAAAGATCTACCCTTAGAGTGTCTTTCCCTTTTCAAATGGCCTCCTTGACTCAGCGCTCAAACCAGTGTTCCTCCCTGTCCAAGATGTGTACATTGAAAGAGTGTGCAGGTAGGTAGGAAGGTGTAAATAGACTGCAGAGTCCTGGTCTCATAAGTTAGCTCATCTGTGTTGTGCCATCTGCTTCACCAGATGTTGTTTAGGTTCCCCGATGTATATAAATCCTGGCAATCCTCCTGGCACTTAACAGCGTACACTATGTTACTCTGTTTGTGTCGGGGGACCCAATCCTTGGGGTGGACCAATTTTGGGCGCAGTGTGTTTTGGGGTTTAAAAGCCACAGAGATGCAATGTTTAGGAAAAGTGTGTCTCAACTGTTCTGATATTCCTGACACGTACAGGATCACTACAGGTTTTTGCTTGGGCAGCACTTGTACTTCTCTCCTGGATCGCCTGGAACTTTCTTTTAGGTATCTTCCCATCTTTGACAAATGTCTAGCTGGAATAACCACATTTAGTCAGTTTTCAGGCCCCTCTTCTGTGGAACCAGCTTCCAGTTTGGATTCGGGAGACAGACACTATCTCTACTTTCAAGATTAGGCTTTAAACTTTCCTTTTTGCTAAAGCATATAGTTAGGGCTGGACCAGGTGACCCTGAATCCTCCCTTAGTTATGCTGCAATAGGTGTAGGCTGCCGGGAGATTCCCATGATGTGTGTTTCTTCTTCACTCACTATGTGTTAATAGACCTCTCTGCATTGAATCATATCTGTTATTAACCTCTGTCTCTCTTCCACAGCATGTCTTTATCCTGTTTTCCTTCTCTCACCCCAACCAATCACAGCAGTTGGCCTCCCCTCCCTGAGCCTGGTTCTGTCGGAGGTTTCTTCCTGTTAAAAGGGAGTTTTTCCTTCCCACTGTCACCAAAGTGCTTGCTCATAGGGGGTCATATGATTGTTGGGTTTTTCTCTGTATCTATGAAGCGCCTTGAGGCGACTTTTGTTGTGATTTGGTGCTATATAAGTAAAATTGCATTGAATTCTTTCAATGATGAAGATGTACACATCCTGACAGGGAGGAATGCTGGTTTGAGCGCAGAGTCAGGGAGACCATTTGAAAAGGGAAAGACCATCGGCCTAAGGGTACATCTTTCACCATCATACAATGCTGTGATTGCAGCCATTCACATTCATGGTCTTTGATCAGTCGTTATGATCATATATATCTGTGATCATAAACTGACCTCCAGCCCATTGTTCCTTCAGTGATCTGGTTTCAGTCATTATGCAAATGTACTGTTTATAAGATTGGGGAAACCTGCAGTCAGCTGACACTTGGATTAGTTACAAAACATTTCTCCCACTGAAAATTCTACATCCAGATGAACAGATCAACTTTTTGGGATGTCCATAATATTTCACTTCATCCAGGAAAAAACTGTGTTCAGTGCTGTTGCTGTCTAACCAGCTCATGTTGTTCTTTGATGTCCCCTCAGTTCACCAGCAGGAGGTGCATTCAGGAGAGGAGTTTGTCAAGCTTCCCTTTAGTATCAAATCTTTGCCTGAAGAAGCTAAAGTGGAGTGGACAGACAAGGACAACAGGAAGGTCCAGGTGTATCACAACACCTCTGACCTTAATGAATTACAGCATCGTTTTTACAGACACCGAACAGAGATGAATGAAGGTCTCATCAAAGCTGGAGATCTTACTTTAACGCTAAAATACCCCACAGACTGGGACAGTGGCATCTACACCTGTACTGTCTACAACTGGTATAGAAAGATCCTGATGAAGAAACAAGTGGAGCTGAAAGTCAAAGGTCAGTGTCGTACATACAAACTCACCCAAACTGGTCAAATCCCCCCCCCTTGTTCTGAAGGAGGTTTCTTTGTTTTTTACTATCGCCACAGTGCTAATATGATTGTTGCGGTTTTCTCTGTTTTTCTTCATCTTATTGTAGATCGTCACCTTACAATATAAACCACCTTGAGACAACTGTTCTTGTGATTTGGTGCTATATAAATAGAATTGAATTAAAAATAGACTTAATAAATAAAAATAATAAAGATGTACTTTTTTATAATGTGAATAAATAGATCACAGCAATATTAGACTCAGATCATCTCAATTAGCTCTAAAGCTGCTTTTATCTTCTAGATTTCCGTCCTCTGTTATGTCCTGCTGTGCTTCTGTACTCCAGCTTTCTCTTCAACTGTGAAATCCTGCTGCTGCTGTCTGTACAGCTCATAATGTGTTTGCTGTCCTCTCAGTCTGTCAGGTAGAGGTGGAGGAGGGGGTGGAGTCTGTCCCGCTGCCATTCAAAACAAAAGAAAACCTACCTGAAGATTCTAAAGTGGAGTGGAGACATTATAAACCATTCAGGACCGTTTATGTGTATCAAAATGGCTCTGAACAGCCTGAAAAACAGGACCAAGTTTATGTGGACCGAATACAGATGAATGAAGACCTGCTGAAAACGGGAGA
Organism: Simochromis diagramma; assembly: GCF_900408965.1. NCBI lineage: Eukaryota > Metazoa > Chordata > Actinopteri > Cichliformes > Cichlidae > Simochromis > Simochromis diagramma. Next base: position 218,049 of record NW_024386897.1, on the reverse strand, counting down.
CCTCAGTCTGACCCTGAAACACCCCACAGAGAGAGACAGTGGAGAATACAGATGTGAAGTGGACAGCACACAGATCTACAGATACAAAACTGTGCTGCTCAAAGTCAAAGGTTTGTGTGTGCGTGTGTGTGCGTGTGTGTGCGCGTGTGTGTGCGTGTGTGTGCGTGCGTGTGTGTGTGTGTGTGTGTGTGTGTGTGTGTCTGACTGTCTTGTGTCTCCTCTGCAGGGAGAGTTCAGGTCCAGGATCAAACAGGGGACATCAGGAACAGAAGCAGCTCCATTGATCCGACTCCTCTGATGGCTGATCAATCAGTTTGATCTGTGTGTTCTTTGATTATTGATCAGTGATGTCAGAGTGGAGTCAGTGTGATGTTGTTGTTGTGTGTTTGAGACTTTTAGTGTCCATGAAGGTCTCTGCTGCCGTAGATCCTCTGAACTGTGACAGAGGTCTCACTCTGGAGGAAACTCTCAGCACTTTCCAGCAGCTCCTCCATCATGGAGGACGTTCCCTCACTGTAACAGGTGGAGGAGAGAGGAGAGGAAGCACAGGTGGAGGAGAGAGGAGAGGAAGCACAGGTGGAGGAGAGAGGATAGGAAGCACAGGTGGAGGAGAGAGGAGAGGAAGCACAGGTGGAGGAGAGAGGAGAGGAAGCACAGGTGGATCCTCTGAGGAAGAGGAGCCTTCCTACAACCACATGATCACATGACCAGAGTTGTTTATGATATGTGAAGAGGAGTGTTTTCAGGCTATGTCCACATGGGGATTTTTTGGACTTTCATCCACATGATTAGCGATTCACATGGATCCCTGAGAACCAAGGGTTTTTATTTTTTTTACAACTGCTAAGTGAAGATTCTCAGATTCAGAAGATTTTCTGTATTTACATGAGGACAAAGAATCAGATTTTGTCTCGCACTTTCAGAGGTGTGTGTGTCTTTATCTATTTGTTAGATGTCAGTCTGCATCCTGTTAATGTTTGTGAGCTTTTGATTGGCCAACACTTCCTCACGGTTATGGTTATGTTGCCACCTGGTGCTTCTGCATGTGGCAGCAGTTGAGTTTATTTATTATTGAGATTTCTTTTAAAGATATCTTGTATCATCTAATATATTAACTTTACTACATGAAAGAAAATCACAAGCGTGCCTTCACTTCAGTCATAAAACCTTTTCATAGTGCTAAAGTATTAAAGTTGTTTGTCTCAAACTGACCTGTGACCAGCTTCACTCAGTATGAGCTGTTCACTGTTTCTCTTTGCTTATTGGTTGGATCTGCACAGGGACAATAGATGAGGCCAAATCTGATATTTTTACATTTTATATTTTTATAATGATAAACTGTGAAATAAAAACTTTGTAATGTTTCATCTGATCAGTGTTGTTCTTCTTCTGTGGTGTTTCTGATGCTCCTGATGTGTTTGGGGCTGAATGTGGGCTTCAGGAAAGTTCGATTTAAGACTTTTTTTAAACCTCATAACATCACAGAGAATTAAAATTTGGGCATTTTAAAAAAGTTAGATGGAAACTTTGGTATCGAAGTCATTGTGTTGATTCTGTCCTGAGGGCATTAAACACCTCTTTGCCTGCAGAAACAAACTGTCTCACACATATGAAGTTGTTTGCACACAGACAAAAACATCTTCCTCCTCTACACCGATTTAACAGGAGAAATTGGATCAGATTAAAACAGTTTGTGCTGCCTATAAAAATAAATAACTCATTAAATTCATCAGTTTCTCTTTATTATAAGTAAAAAGAGTAACTAACTGCTTCTGCTTAATAATCCAGAGTTATATTTGCCTTTAATCAAGGGTGAAATGTACCGTAGCACTCCTTTTCACACTCCACAGGTTATCAGGTATGTTGGAGTTTCTCCACCTCAGTATCAGGCTCAGAGCTGATGAATCCTGTCATAAAGGCCACCTGGTGAATAATTCCTCATATCCTGTATCTGATTGGTCTGTGGGAATGTGGTGATTTTAAAGTTTAAAGATCAGCAAATATCTGACCTCACAGTTTTCTCCCTGATATTTATAAATACATTCTTCTGAATATTAGCTTCCACTAATTAGGCTAAAAGTAAAGTGTGATGAAACTAAGTCTCTTTCATTTTAGCACAAACGTTTCAGTTATGAGGAGGCGTTCCGTTTCCTCATACTTTCCATCCTGTTCATCCACTTTTCTGTTAGCCATGCCCCCACAGGTGAACCAGCAAATCACTGCCTCCGTTCTCATAAACGTGTGATCTGTGGCCGGTCGGACTTCATTCCACAGATGTGCTTTAACAAAGTGTGAAGCTGAACTCTGAGCTGTGACAGTGAAGCAGTGTGAGAGTGTCAGTAGATGATCAGCAGAGGAAAGTGAAGCTGCTGTGAGCTGATGTCCTGAAGGGCTTTTAAAGAGTCTCTGAGTTTGACAGGAACATGAAGATGTTTGTGGTGTTTGTGATCCTCCTGCACGGTAAGTACACCTTCCTCTCTCTGCTCTCATCATCAGCTTTTCTTTCATCTCTCTCTCTTTAATGTGTTGAAGTGCAGCAGGAGGAGATTTCCATCAAACACTGGATTCTGATTCTGATCAAACTAACAATCCAAAGCAGCAACTTTCAAATCTCTGGATTCTTCTTGGTGGCTTTCAGATGAGCTCACGTTACAGTGTGTGTTTGCTTCCTGTGTTTTTTGCACTGATCTATGAATGAATCATAGATTCCTGGAAACGCACCATCCAAAACTTGGACGAGTGATGACTCACTTCTGCCACTGAAAACGCTACGTATAGATGAACCGAATCAACCTTTTGGGTTTTCCTTATTCTCTTTAATAGGACTGCATCATCTGTTTTTACTTCAATACCTTTAATAACCTCTCCTTTGTCAGGTATTTTTAATCTGCCTACATCCTTGGAGAAAAGTTAACATAAACTGTGTATATTGGAAACAATTAGCTTCTGATAAGAAGCATCTGATTCAGACTTTAATTCTCTGCCTGGACACAAAATGTGTCTTTGGACAGCAGCAGGAAAACCCAATGGTCCGACAGCCGTTGCTGTTATACTTCTTCGCCGTGTGATGAAGACATTTATGTCAGGCCTGAGTGGACCTGAAAGGCTGGTGCCAGAGGCAGGATTTTAGTTTAGTGAGTTTCTGTCAAGTTACCTCAAAGTGTTCTGGAAAAAGCAGTTCTCTGAAAAAGTTCATTAGGAAACATTGAAGCTCCATCAGTCTGCAAACAGCGAGAGCCTCTATAGTTCTTTCACAGTCCATAGTGGAAAAACTACATTTCTATGTCATATATAGATTCTTAAGAACCACGGGATTCCTCCTTTTATTGATTTACTTTATTAAAATAGGACCACTGTAATTTTCATCTCTTTTGTTCCTTGTTGCTGTCAGAGGATTTAACTCTGCTGAGGTTGCTGCTGAAAAAAGTCAGAGACCACGACGCCAGCTGCTGTTGTAGTCAAAAATTTGTCTGTGAGCTGCGATACTGATATCTGTTAACTCTGACACAGCTCTAAATCGACAGACAGAAATTCATATTTTTTAGTTGGATATGCATTTTGTACAATTCTTTGTAGACAAAGATTTTTGAGATTTTAAACCCCACTCTGCACAGCGGGGACGTGGACGCTGGGATGGTTTGGCTGCCGCTGCTCTCTCTATACTTATAGCTTAGTATACTTAGACCAGCTTGTTGTATCGTCTGCACCTGTGCCTGTAATGGCTGCATGGTCTGGTGTGTTGTGCTTCATTGTCTTAGCTGTTTGGCCTGTGTTCTCTTGCCCATTTTTACTGTCACTTGTTGGCTAAATCGCTGGCATTTACTGTCCACATGATGAGCTTTCTCCGAAGGGTAGCTGGCCGGCCTCTCCCTTAGCGATAGGCTGAGGAGTTTAGCCTTCCAACAGGGGCTCAGAAGGGGCTGCTGCTCCTCCATTTCAAAAGGAGCCAGTTGAGGTGAACTATGATGCCTTCTGGGCATCTCCTGGGTAAGCTATTCCAGACATGTCCAACTGGGAGGAGGCCCCAGGGTAGACCTAGGACATGGTGGAGAGATTATATCTCTCAGCTGGCCTGGGAACGCCTTGGTGTTCCCTAAAAAGGCTGGAGAAAGAAATGGATAGATACTATAATTATAAAAGGATTATAATGCTCAACCTTTCCAAAAGAAATATGAAACATTGTCTTGCAACAAAAAAGCATTCAAGAAAGAAGACAGAAAGTGAGGCTTGGACTCTGAATGAATGAATGAATGCTTTATTGGCCATATGCAGGTTGCCCCACAGAGGAATAGGACCCCCCCCCCCGACTTACACACACAACAACAAGACAACACAAGGGAATACAGTCGGCAGCGTTGGGAGAATAACACTGAAAAAATTACACAACATTGGGAAAAGTACAAGAGGAAAAAAAAGAGACCTCTTCACACGCTGGGCAACCTATGGGAGGACAGCATGAGAACAGGAAACAAAAAAACTCCTCTGCACAGAGAGCACATTAATGTCCACATCACAACATCAGAGCACATGACAAGCCACAGGGGATGGATAGGGTGGTGGGGGGTGATCCGAAGGAACACAGCAGTCGTCCTATACAGCGCTATCATTTCAGCGCGGCACACAGACCCGCTGTCTTCCCCCGCAGGAACAAGCATCGAAGGCGCTTGGAAGGGAGGGGGATGAGTGCGTGCTTATCAGTGTAAGTGTGTGTGTGTGCGTGTCCAAAGTTCAGCGGAGACAGTGTCCTTCGGCCTATCAGGCTAAGTAAACAGTCCTCCAGCCGATCCAGGTGTCCTTCATGGGATGGGAAGAATAGTCATCACACAGTCGTTATCAGGGAGTTGTTTTGGTGGGCTCCAGCCTTGGGCCTGAGCAGCTGGCGCCATGGTGTCCAAATGTAGAATATTGTTGATTTCTCCTTTATGCGAGCAGTAAATTTAGCACTCTGACACTGGGGCCTCGATTTCCCGTTGGAGCGCTGCGAGCCTCCCCATGATGGTATCAAGCTTCTGTTCCGTGGTGTTGTCATTCTTTTGATTCTGAGACCCCACAGCTGCAGTGAGCCGTTCTACGATGTTATCCAACTTCCGCTCAAGGGTGTTATTGTGAGCAGGCCCCTCTCTGATGTATCCCATCATACGCTCAATGGTGTTAGTTTGAGTCTTCACGGCAGCTGTAAGCGTCTCCAAGGTGTTAACCATACTGCGTTCGGTGTGGGAGGCCGCGCCTCGTCCCATCGCGTCAATTCCAGCGGTCAGCTTAGGGGGGATTTGAACAGCTGGTTCCGCTCTCTTATTTCTCTGATAAGTCAGGGCCAAGCCAGCTCCGATCAGCAAGAACCCTGTTATCATGGTTCCGAATAGGTAAATATCCTCAGCGTCCTCGATCGACAGTCCCGCCAGGCACAAGATCCTCCAGGTCTGCCACCCATCCATCGTGTATCCGGCAGGGAAAGTCCCTCCAGGGCACTCAGGCTCTCCCGAGCCCAGACTTCTCGTTGAGAAGAGGGTGTCAATAGCGTTCAGAGACCAGTTGATCAAATCCATAATTCTCTGTTAGGTTTTAGAGAACGACAGTGAGAGACTGTTCCAGGGAAAGTAATGCACACAAGACAAGACAAGGACACAAGAGGCTAAGCAGGGAAGATAAGGGGAAGGAGGAGAGGAGAAAAGTGCGACCGCCTTCACCGAGAGCCAAGTAAGAAATGGATAATGGTGACGTATGTTGTTGACAATGAAAAAATAAAACACTGCTAATATCCTTATTCAAAAATCTTTCCCTCACTTTCGCAACCCTTGGCCGTGCGCTACGTCCGTTTTTTTTCCTCCTTCTCCATGACTTGGCGTGGTACTGAAATAGAGAGACACGAGCCTTGGCTGACACGGCCCCATAGACCCTCCTGTAGCTCAAGACTCCTCACTGTTTTTATAATTTTCATTCTTTAATAATTAATTTTCTAACAAAAGAGTTTTAATCAATTTAAAAAAAACTTAGTTATCCTTCATCCTTCAGCTGTCTCAGCATCTTCAGCTTCCAGAGAGAAACATGTATAATGCATGTTTTTGGATATCCAATCAGTCCATTTTTGTAAGTGTAGGCTTGTGTTATCTTGCCCTGCTCAGTATCTGAGAGAATGTTTTGGAGGAATAGTGTTTCTCTTCACTGCTGCACAGAACTGATGATATTCTGATTCACGGTGCACTGAGGTTATTCAGGGTGCAGCTTGTTCACTCATTTTAAAATGTAAATAACAAAGAGTTCGTTCCTTGAATTCATGTTTCTGATTACATTTAGTATTTCTTGTTTTTTAGTAAATTTGGGTTCTTTCTGTTCGTGCTCAGTTTCCCAGTATACCACATTGGCTGTTGTGGTAGAAGTTTATGAGGGAGAAAGATCTGTCCTCCTGCCCTGCCTGTACTCAGGTTTCATACCTGAGGACTCCACAGTTATCTGGACTCTCAATGATCTTGTTCCCAAACCTGTCCACCTACGAGGAAAAGGAGGAGATGATCTTAATGGGCAGATCCAGCAGTACAAAGGGCGCACATCAATGAATCCCTATGCTCTCATCACAAAAGATTTCACCCTTACTCTGAGAAGGCCAACAAAGACTGACTCGGGCAACTACACCTGCTCCATCAGTGCAGGAGAAAGTGAACGGAGACTGAGAAGCATCCAACTGCATATCAAAGGTCAAACCCTAAAACCTGCTGTACTTATAGGTCAGAAGTCAGTGCTGCAGACAAAGGTCAGGCAAAGCTGAAGCTAACTAAATTGTTCTAAATGTCTTGATGAAACCAGCGCAGTAAGAAACTAGGACTGCTGTGGAAGCCACACCAAAAAGCTGAGCTCAGTCACTCAAAATATGACCTTTTACACATCAGCCAATATGAAACAATCAGAATTTCCTTTCCTTAGATGTGTCAGAACAAGTGATTTGATGATAAGCAGGTGATTTAATGCCCATAATATTCATTGTGATCCCTCACCCATTTGTGAGTGTAGCAATATTACATAAATTCCAGTTACAATAGAAAACAAAAAGAGCCAAAGACTGTTTTGGTACATTATTAATGTTTACAGAACAGAATCAAAGATCAGGAATGTGGATACTGAGCCAAGCTCCATTTACAATCAGTGTCAGTGCAGCTGATTCTACGGTTGTTTTCTTATCCTTTCAGATCAGCAGGTGGACGTGAAGGTGGAGGTAGGCTCACAGTCTGTCATCCTGCCCTGCAAAACAAAACCTAACATACCCGAGGCCACCAGAGTGGAGTGGACTCGCTCTGACCTCGGACTCATGGTGGTCCATGAGTATTCAAACCAAAGTGGCCAACTTATGACTCAGGATGAAGTTTACAGAGACCGAACGAAGATGAATGAAGACCTGCTGAGAACTGGAGACCTCAGTCTGACCCTGAAACACCCCACAGAGAGAGACACAGGACGATACATCTGCACCATCTACAGGGACAAAGACATCCTCAGATGGAAAGTAGTGCTGCAGGTCAAAGGTCAGTGCTGTACTTACAGGTCAGAGGTCAATGTTGTGGACACAGGTCAGAAAACATTTCGTTTTCTTTTCATCACAGAACCATTTCCATCCTGGGCCAAAGCTCTCCTGGTTCTCCTGATTCTTCTTGTTATTTCTGCGGTTCTATTATTTCATTTCCGGCACTATTTCATGTCAGGTGAGTGTCTCCTACTACACTACCCATAATGCCGATGGTCAGCAGGTGTCCTCTGGTGGCTCCTTGACTGTGGCTCACACAAACTTGTTCCAGAAGCTGAAAGAGTTGAGAGTTACAAACAGCTGATACAGAGAGCTGAAGAGAAACTTCCAGGTTTGTTCCAGAAGTCAGAAAACCTCCTTCAGACTCAGTCATTGATCAGTGAAACAGCTCCACAACATGACTTTACTAAACAGTGTGTGTGCTTCACTGCAGTGATCTGACACAGAGGCTGCATGTGGACAAGCTGTTCTTCTTCTGTGGTGGTAAACAGCAGCTGACATGGAAACATGCTGACAGTAAATGTTGCAGCAGCTTCAGTAAATGTTCCTCCTTGAGTTGTGCTCAGTCATGTGGTGGAGAGCTTCAGATGTTCAGACACATGAGATCTTCATGGTTTCTGTGCTGATGTGTGTGAGACATGGCCGACTGTGGAGGCTCAGTCTGTCTGTGCTTCTTCATCCAACATGTCTGCAGCACTTTACAGGACGCTGCAGACTAGTTACCAAAGAACGAGTCAGGAACAAACTGAGACACAATCTGACTGAGACCAGAAGACAAGGAGGGGACAGGGAGGTCATGTGACCATCACAGCTGCTGCTGATGTCATCATGTTGTGCTTTGTTGTCCGCTCAGATTACAAGGTGGTGGTGGATTCAGGGGTGGAGTCTGTCCAGCTGCCCTGCAAAGCCATAGTCGGATCCCTCAAAGACTCTAAAGTGGAGTGGACAAACAGAGACAACAGGAAGATCCACATATATCAGAACGGCTCTGATCAGCCTGGAGAACAGGACGAGTTTTACAGAGAACGAACGAAGATGAATAGAAACTTGCTGAAAACTGGAGACCTCAGTCTGACTCTTGAATATCCCACAGATGAAGACACAAACACCTACACCTGCACCGTCTACAGTATGAAGGGAGACATCTTGACAAAAACTGTGAAACTCAGTGTCAGAGGTCAGTGCTGTGGTCATAGGGCAGAACGCAGTTCATTTTTATTTGTATTTCATATGATATACATTTATGAGATTTTTAAGACCAATTTACCTCAAATATTTTAACCTTCAACTCAATACAGTTGCTCAGTATCTGGAGCAGAAAGCCTAGCTAACAAAGAAAGTTGATGATCACTTTGTTAATAAACATGATCTCTGACTGGGGTCAGGTAACACAATTAAAGCCTGGATATCCTGAATTTGCTTCCCAAGATGCCCCCAGGTAACTAGTTGTTTCCTGCAGTGAACTACTTGTTTCTCTTTCAAAGAACAACAACAAAGCTTGTCTCTGGACAGGTGACAGTGATGTTGAGGTCTTTAAGAAACAGACAGCTGTGACGCTGATTGGAAAAACAACAAAGGCAATATATTCTCTGTTCAGTGGCATAATCTGACTGATTAGTAAAATGTGTTTTGACTTGAAATATTTCACTTCAACTACTAAATGTAAATCATGCTCAGTGTTGTTGCTTTTTTCTGTACAGCTCATATTTTTGGTGTCCTCTCAGTTTACACAGTAGAGGTGGTTTCAGGGGTGGAGACCGTCCTGTTACCCTGCAAAACCAGGACTAACCTGCCTGAAGATGCTAGAGTGGAGTGGATGGACAGTGACTATGAGAAGGTCCATGTTTATCAGAATGGCTTTGACCAGCTGGAAGAACAAGACCAAGATTATAAAGATCGAACACAGATGAATAAAGAACTGGTGAGAACTGGAGACCTTAGTCTGACCCTGAAGTACCCCACAGACTGGGACACTGACATCTACACCTGCACCGTCTACAGCAGGGAGGGAAACATCCTGAAAAAGAAACAAGTGAAGCTGAAAGTCAGAGGTCAGTGCTGTAGATCAAGCTCAGGGATCAAAGCAAAGTTAGTTTTCATTTGTATGTAGTTGTGGTAGCGGGCCTTGCCACTGTCGATGCTTTTCAGTAAGGATGAGAGTCAAGTTGTGGTTTGCACACACTATAAATACTTCTAATTGTCTATTTAACGTGCCTGGCTGTGGAGTGCCGACTGCTCACAAGCTCATGCGGATGTCTGCTGTGCAGTTTCCTGTATAAGAGGAAAAAGGTTAATGAGCTATGGAAGACAGGTCCTTCAGTTTTACAGGCACTGTTTCCACACCACTCTACAGCTGTGCAGTTAAAGCACACCCCAACAGCCACATACCCCATGGTGAGCTAGAAATATGTTACAAGGATCCCAAACTCATCTGTAATTTTCTGGGCTTAAGAGAGAAACAGGCTCCACTTGTTTGTAAGGTTACAGTCTTGTAAAAAGAACCCTGTGTCACATTATATAAGAAGAAAGCTCATTTTCTGCTTTGTTGTGCTGTCAGGTATCAAGGTGAACAGGGTTTCGGACAGTGAGTCTGTCCAACTGCCCTTCACAACCACAGAAAATCTGCCTGAAGATGTAAAAGCAGAGTGGATAGACAGAGAGAACAGGAAGGTCCACGTCTATAAGAACGGTTCTGACCGGCTTGAAGAACAGGACAAGGTTTACAGAGGCCGAACAAAGGTGAATAAAGACCTGCTGAAAGCTGGAGACCTCAGTCTGACCCTGAAATACCCCACAGACTGGGACACAAAGACCTACACCTGCACCGTCTACAAGGAGGGAAACATCCTGATGAAGAAACAAGTGGAGCTGAAGGTCCAAGGTCAGCGTGTGCTTGAAATCTGAACGCCATTTTTGACATTGATTTCTGCATCCATTTTCTTTTGCCTAATTAGTTCAGAGCAGAGGTAGGTGGGTGCCTGTAGCTTACCCCAGCTACCATGGGGCAGGAGGTGGATACACCAAGGATAGATTGCCAATGTGTTGCAGATCACAATCTGTTGTTAACACAGAGAGACAGACAACCATTCACATTCACATTTATGGGCAATTTAGAAGCTAACCAAACAATAATATCTTTGACCTGTGGGAGGAAGCCAGAGTACCTGGACAGAACCCACGCAGACAGAAAGAAAATGCAAAATCTTCACAGACAGGCCCCAGCCAGGCGGTGGAGTCAAACTCAGGCAACAGTGCTAACCTTCTCGCCATTGCCCACTTAACTTCTCAAATCATTTAAGCATATTAAAGGTGGTGCTTGATTCTTATATCACATTAGTGGTACTTCTGTCTGTGGTGTGGATCCAAACAGAAAAATAACTGTTAATAAACTTCTCAGTGGGCAGTGGCCTCGGGGAGTGTCTGGAAGTGGGAAGCAGCCCAGCCAATGATTCAGTTTGCTTTGAGGAAACAGTCCATCTGATGTTATCAGATCATCAACTTTGAAGGAATTCATTTGATTTGACTGAATTAAATTTTCAGTGATGCTGTTTGACCTTGAATCTTTTTTAGAAATACAAATGTTCCATTTTATATCTACGACAAAAAGACCCAGACAAAAGCTCCACACTGACAGGAGAAATTGCTGTAAAGTAGGAAATGGACAAAAATAGCACCATCAGACTCTGATCATCTCTAATATTTTGAACTTGTTTTGACTTTCTAGGTATCTGTCCTGTTACCTTCTACTCAGATATGCTTCTGTCCCTCAGTTTTCTCTGCAACACTGAAAAGCCAGCTGCTGTCTGAACAGCTCATGTTGTATTTGTTGTCCTCTCAGTCTGTCAGGTGGAGGTGGAGGAGGGGGTGGAGTCTGTCAAGCTGCCCTTCAAAACAACAGAAAACCTGCCCGAAGATGCCAAAGTGCAGTGGAAGGTCAGTGGTGATAGGATGGTCCATGTGTTTAAGAACGGCTCTGACCAGCCTGAAGAACAGGACCAGTTTTACAGAGACCGAACGAAGATTAATAAAGACCCGCTGAAAACTGGAGACCTCAGTCTGACCCTGAAACAGCCCACAGAGAGAGACAGTGGAGAATACAGATGTAAAGTCTACGGGAAGATCAATAGATACAAAAAAGTACTGCTCAAAGTCAAAATCACAGGTTGTTGTTTTTTCCTTTGATTCTTTGTATGTATGTGTTGTTGTTTTTTTTTTTTTTTACTCTAGAATTCCTAAATTGTGATTGATGGTACACATGAGTGATAGAAAACATTTTAAACTTGACATGAAGACATTTGGATCAGGAATAAGTTGGCTTGTTTTTATATTTATTTGTGTGTGTGTGTGTGTGTGTGTGTGTGTGTGTGTGTGTGTGTGTGTGTGTGTGTGGATAGATAGATATCAATTTGGCTCAAAGTAATTAATATGGTGTGCATTTATAGTTCATTTCAGGTGTTTTCAGTTACTTAAAACAATTAAAAGAGAAAGGAGTTAAAATAAGCAATTTGTAAGATTTAAAGTAATTGAAAGTTTATTCTTGCTAAGTGGAGGCTCCGACAATTTATTACTGCTTCATTCCTAAAGCTTAAAGTGCAAAGACCATTTATTTATTAATTTATTGAAAAACGTTAGTACAGCAAGCCATAAAATAAATGATAAAAACCCCAACAAAAACAGGACCATTCATAACTCTGCACCATCTATGTTCAGAGATTGAGGCTCAAATTGGCTCAAAGTGTCCCATTTTCACTGATTGTTTCCCGACGACATGCTTCAAGTGTGATATGGATCCTCTGCTGAAGGAATCTGCTTTCTATCCACAACCTGTTGATCCGTGTCTGACTAACAGCAGCGCAGGAAGCCCTGCAGTTATAGAGAAACTGTCTGAGTCCCATCCAGTCAATGCTGCTCAGTGTTGCTGCTGCTGGCTGTTCAGCTCATTTTCTGCTTTGTTCTATTCTCAGTCCCCAAAGTGGAGGTGGATTCAGGCATTGAGTCTGTTCAACTGCCCGTTGAAATCAAAGCTCACCTGCCCAAAGACGTTAAAGTGGAGTGGAAAGACGGTTCATACAGAAAGATCCACATATATCAGAACGGCTCTGATCAGTTTGAAGAACAGCACCAGGTTTACAGAGACCGAACAGAGATTAATGAAGACCTGCTGAAAACTGGAGACCTCAGTCTGACCTTGAAATACCCCACAGACTGGGACACAAACACCTACACCTGCATCCTCCTCAGCAGGGAGGGAAAGATTCTGCTGAAGAGAAAGGTGGAGCTGAAGGTCAGAGGTCAGTGCAGCCTCGTGTAAGCATGTATGCGAAATCTAAGGTCCATTTTTGGCATTGATTTCTTACAATATGAGCCTAACTGTGACAAACAGATGTTGTCAGTACTTTGCAGGGACTTGTTTCCATACAGAAGAATATCTGATGAAGTAGAACATAAAAATACCAACACACATTATCACTGCAAAGTATATTAAATGAAATCCAGATACTTATAAGCTGTGAACAGTGGTTTATTCTATTATTCTTGAACAAAATACAGAGTACTGCACCAACACTGAAGTCCAGGCTTTGTTAGCTGAGATTTAATTAGACTATTACCATCAGCATCTGCAGCCATTATAATTGGGAGTCAAGAACACTGTGAAGGTCCTGATGTATCTGCTCCATTTATTATTTTATGCCTTTTTGCGGTCCTTAACATGCTTCAAAAATACATGAAATTTTGCACATGCTTCAGGCCTGGTTGACATATTTTATTGATTTCAGACATGGGCATTTCAAGATGGCTCTAGAACACCACCTATACAGGATGTGATGAATTCCTACAGAGACACACTTTGAACATTCACACATACACATACATATGCCACCTGTAAGATTTCAACAATAACAACAACAACAAAAATCAGCCCAGGCACTAGGAGGTGATGCGTCCATATGTTGTCTGCCATGGAGCCCAGACCTACAACTCTATCCAGGCTTTCCTGCACCCCTGTGATAGTCCTAGTTCACAATGGTGCCTGCATTTTTATTTCATCTGAAATATCTGGCCTCCTTCTAGTGTGTGCCTCCCAAATCTTAGCCACTCTCCTTAGATGTTCTTGAATTGACTGGAGTTTAGCCCTCTCAGTGCTCCTAATCTTCAGTTCCTGGATAGGTGGCTCTAAAGTGCTGCCAAAGTCCATTTCTAACTTGACTGAAGTAATTGCTGTCCCGCACTGTCTTCCTTCTCTCACCCCAACCGGTCGCAGCAGATGGCCCCGCCCCTCCCTGAGCCTGGTTCTGCCGGAGGTTTCTTCCTGTTAAAAGGGAGTTTTTCCTTCCCACTGTCGCCAAAGTGCTTGCTCATAGGGGGTCATATGATTGTTGGGTTTTTCTCTGTATCTATTATTGTACGATCTACTGTACAGTAAAAAAACACACTTTAAGGCGATTATTGTTGTGATTTGGAGCTATATAAACAAAATTGAATTGAATTGAATTGTCAGAGGTGGAGTTTGGCAACTAGTCCATGTCATGATGGACAGATGGCATGTACACAGGCTGGCCAGACAATGCAATTCTTGGTGACATCAGTACCTTTGGATGAAAGCTCCAAGTTTGTTCCATCTGTGTCTAAGATCTTGTGAATTATTCTTGTGATAGGGCGAATCTCTTCTCTTCATCTTCGTCTGACTCCTGAAATCAATAGTAACAGTACTCTCTTTCTGAGCTCTCTATCTCTAAATCATCAGTTTTCTCCTTCTTTTACTGTCCCAGAAAATCTCCCATTCACTCTCATTCCCACAGATCCACTGTGGTTCTTCTTCTTGCTTCTTCTATCTCTTCTGTTTTGTTCTGAAATCTCATGTTGCTGTAGCCACTTGTACTTTTTCTTTTTCTGGGATTCTTTGCACCTCACTGTAGTCTCTGACGACTGATGAGTGATGGGTTTTTCCCCATTCTACCACTGGCAGCATGTCCACTAAAGATAATGCTCCTGATGATAGAGTGCTTTTATTGCATGTGGTAAAAACAGTTTTAACCCGATTGGTTAAAACATTGGACGAAGCCTTTAGACGCCATGTCAGCCACATGTTTCATCTTCTGCACCTTTCCAGCATCTGTATGGAGACATCTCTTCTCGCGTCACCATGGCAACCATTGCTTGTCATCCAGTCAGGCTTGTAGAGAGAGAGAAGGGGGGAAAGAGAGCATTCCCTAACAGCAGAATTTATAGCCCTGTTTTTCTCTAGGAGAGTCCACCTTAAATCTTTATGCTTTCTGGTGCCATCACCATCCAGGCAGACCATCCACCTCAAATTCCTTCTCCCTGTTCATATCTGTTAGTGTCTAAGTCTAACAGTCTAAATCCAAAACTATTCTACAAAACATATCTCTGTGCAGTAAAGAATGAAACAAATGTGTGATACAATTTGTGAGGTCATTGCATAAAAAACAATAATGGGGCTATGTGAGCCTTAAAGAAAAAAATAAATTCTAACAGAGTCTACACATTATTGTCCTACAGATTTCTCTATAGCTCTGAACCTGCTGTCTGTCTGTCCTTTGTTTGTTGTCCTCTCAGTCTGTCAGGTGGAGGTGAATGAGGGGGCGGGATCTGTCCAGCTGTCCTTCAAAACAACAGAAAACCTGCCTGAAGATGCCAAAGTGCAGTGGAAGATCAGTGGTGATAGGATGGTCCACGTGTATAAGAACGGCTCTGACCAGCCTGAAGAACAGCACCAGGTTTACAGAGACCGAACGAAGATGAATGAAGACCTGCTGAAAACTGGAGACCTCAGTCTGACCCTGAAACAGCCCAAAGCGAGTGACAGTGGAGAATACAGATGTGTAGTCAAAACAGAGGAGATCAAGAGATACAAAACAGTATTCCTCACAGTCAAAGGTTTGTTTGTTTGTTTGTTTGTTTGTTTGTTTCTTAGTTCCTGTCTGACTGTCTTGTGTCTCCTCTGCAGGCAGAGTTCAGGTCCAGGATCAAACAGGGGACATCAGGAACAGAAGCAGCTCCATTGATCCGACTCCTCTGATGGCTGATCAATCAGTTTGAGCTGTGTGTTCTTTGATTATTGATCAGTGATGTCAGAGTGGAGTCAGTGTGATGTTGTTGTTGTGTGTTTGAGACTTTTAGTGTCCATGAAGGTCTCTGCTGCCGTAGATCCTCTGAACTGTGACAGAGGTCTCACTCTGGAGGAAACTCTCAGCATTTTCATTTTATTTACAGCACTTGAGATTATTTATTTATTATTGACTATGATCGTGGCTCAAGAGTTGGGAGTTCGCCTTGTAATCGGAAGGCTGCCGGTTCGAGCCCCGGCTTGGACAGTCTCGGTCGTTGTGTCCTTGGGCAAGACACTTCACCCGTTGCCTACTGGTGGTGGTCAGAGGGCCCGGTGGCGCCAGTGTCCGGCAGCCTCGCCTCTGTCAGTGTACCCCAGGGTGGCTGTGGCTACAATGTAGCTGCTATCACCAGTGTGTGAATGTGTGGATGACTGGATGTGTAAAGCGCTTTGGGGTCCTTAGGGACTAGTAAAGCGCTATAAAAATACAGGCCATTTACCATGAGAGATTTTTTTTTTTAAACTAACTTGGAAAAATACCCGTTTAAAAAAAAAATATCTGAGGCATCACATTAATGTAAGCGTGCCTTCACTTCAGTCACAATCATGGTGTCAACGTATTAAAGTTGTTTGTCTCAAACTGACCTGTGACCAGCTTCACTCAGTGTGAGCTGTTGATTATTTCTCTTTGTTTATTAGTTGGATCTGCACACAGAGGTCAAGACTGATATTTTTTACGTTTTGTATTTTTATAATGATAAACTGTGAAGTAAAAACTTTGCCCACAATCACAGTCTTCACCAGAGTAACATCAAAGCAGTAATCTTTAGCCTACTTCTTTGCCAAGTGTCCGCCATAGTAAATGCAGTTCACTGTGTATTTCTGCCTTACCCTTGTACATATTACCCCAGTCCCAAGTATACTTGTGTAGTTAATTCCCATGTGATCATTGTCATCACTGCCTACACTTAGTCACTGTTTCACTCCACCTGTATATAGCAACTGAACTCCACACCAGTGAGTATTCATGTTTTTCACGTTTTTCACTAATAAATACCTGACACACACATCTGGTGCCCGTGTTGTATCTGTTTTGGGTCTATACGGCTCACACCGTGACAAAGACTTCAACACTCCATCTAAATGTTGAAGTACTTTTTACTCAGTGACATTTAGACCATGTGTATTCCAACCTGGCTGGAGCCTACAAAGCCACACCCCTCCCCCACATTGGACAATCGGACCATCTCTCCCTGTTCCTCACACCTCGGTATTCACCACTCATCCAACGTGTGAAACCTGCTGTGAGGACAATTAAAGTGTGGCCAGAGGGGACAGACGCAGTGCTCCAGGACAGATTTAAAAACACAGACTGGAATATGTTCACCCACACAGACCTGGACCAGTACGCCTCATCTGTACTGGATTACATCTCCAAAACCACAGACAGTGTCACCACCCAGAAACGGATCACCATGTACCCCAACCAGAAGCCTTGGATGAACCGGGATGTTCGTCTCCTCCTGAAGGCCCGCAACACCGCCTTTAGGTCAGGAGATGCACACGCCTACAGTACAGCCAGGGCTAATCTAAAGAAGGGCATCAAAAAAGCCAAACACCATTACAAAAAGAAGGTAGAAGAACACTTCTCCAACTCCAACCCCCGACGCATGTGGCAAGGACTCCAGACCATCACAGACTACAGGACCACCAAACCCTCCCCCGCATCCTCTGATGTCTCCTTCCTCAACAAGCTCAACAACTTTTATGCTCGTTTTGAGCGAGGGAACCCCACAACCACAACCAAAGCAGACATGATGCCAGACCACCAACCTCTGACTCTCTCCCCCACCGATGTAGGAGCGGTGCTGAGCAGGATCAATGTCCACAAGGCTGCAGGCCCTGATGGCATCCCCGGGCGTGTTCTCAGAGCGTGTTCTGGGGAGCTTGCAGGAGTGCTCACAGACATATTCAATCTGTCCTTGGCCCACGCTGTGGTACCGGCCTGCTTCAAATCCACCTCCATCGTCCCGATACCCAAAAACTCCAACCCATCTTGCCTCAATGATTACCGCCCAGTAGCACTCACCCCCATCATCACTAAGTGCTTAGAGCGACTGGTCCTAGCACACTTCAAATCCTGTCTCCCCCCCACCCCGGACCCCCCCCAATTCGCATACCGCCAGAACAAGAGCACAGAGGATGCAGTCTCCATCGCAATGCACTCTGTCCTCTCACACCTGGACAACAACAACACCTACGCCAGAATGCTGTTTATAGACTTCAGTTCAGCATTCAATACAATCCACCCCTCACAACTCATCAGGAAACTGACAGACCTGGGCATCAGTTCCCTCATCTGCAAATGGTTACTGGACTTCCTGACCAACCGCCCCCAACACGTCCGGCTGGATAACCACTGCTCATCTACCATCACAATGAACACCGGTGTACCACAAGGCTGTGTGATGAGCCCTATCCTCTACTCCCTCTTCACCCACGACTGCAGACCTGCTGATGGTTCCAACACCATCATTAAGTTTGCAGATGACACCACGGTGATTGGCCTCATCAGTGACAACGATGAGGCCGCCTACAGGGAGGAGGTGGATCGTCTGGCTGAGTGGTGCGACAGAAACAACCTGCTGCTTAACACCGAGAAGACCAAGGAGCTCATCGTGGACTACAGGAGGAATGCTGACCCACATCCACCCATCCACATTAAGGGGACGGCTGTGGAGCGTGTGAGCAGCTTCAAGTTCCTGGGAGTCCACATCTCCGAGGATCTCATCTGGATGACCAACTGCTCCAAGCTGGTCAAGAAGGCTCACCAGCGCCTCTTCTTCTTGAGGGCTCTGAGGAAAAACCACCTGTCCTCAGACATCCTGGTGAACTTCTATCGCTGCACCATCGAGAGCATCCTGACCAACTGTATAACAGTCTGGTACGGGAACTGCTCTGCCTCGGACCGGAAGGCGTTGCAGAGGGTCGTGAAAACTGCCCAGCGCATCGCCGGAGCACCACTTCCTGCCATAAATGACATCTACAGGAAGCGGTGTCTGAAAAGGGCTGGGAAAATCATCAAAGACCCCAGTCACCCATCGCATGGACTCTTCACCCTCCTGCCCTCTGGGAGGCGCCACAGGAGCCTCCGGACTAAGACCACCAGGTACCGGAACAGCTTCTTCCCCACAGCTGTCAGACTCCTGAACTCTGCCTCCTGACATCTGACCCACGTTAAACTCATGGACTGAACATACACACACACACAATGGACAACTGTACCCTCAAACACACAATAATAACATGGACTGAACCACCACTCACAACCACCAGCACTTTATATAGCCTCTGTAGAAACTATCTACACCCTCACTTATCTTAACTGCACTACTGTATAGCTCTGTGTAAATAATCATTCTGTACATTCGATAATCTTTAATCCTACAACTGTTTACAACTTGCATAGTTCCCATTTCTGTATAGCTGTATATCTCAGATTCTGTAAAGTTATTTATTTCATATTCTGTATAGTTTTTCATATTTATATCCTGTTCATAGCCTGTACATAGCTTGTACTCACTACAGCCTGTACATACTTATAGTTATAGAATATTCACAACATATTTCATACCGTGTACATTATAACATACCATAATAGACCCATTTCTGTAATATACTCACATATCTATATTATTGCTAATATATATTGTAATATATCTATATCACTAAAGCACTTCTGGATGGATGCAAACTGCATTTCGTTGCCCTGTACCTGTGCATGTGCAATGACAATAAAGTTGAATTCTATTCTATTCTATTCTATTCTATTTACAGAAAGAACTGTTTGAAGAAACTTAATGTGCAGAGAGAAAATCTCCTGAACTCAACCTTTACTACAATCTCTGTGGACACGGGCAACTGGAGACCTGATGGTCCGACAGGCGTTCCTGTTATACTTCTTTATAATCTATGTGAAGTCCTCTGCTTGGGTCAATGTGCAGTTGGTGTGTTTTGGTGTCATTTTCCCTGTGGACCCGTGTGTTCACGGTGTGATAAAGACATTTACTTCAGGTCTGAGTGGACCTGAGAGGCTGGTACAAGAGGCAGGATTTGAAGTTCAGTGAGGTTTTTTCAAGGTGTTGTGGAAACAACAGTTCTCTGGAAAACAGTGAAGCTCCATCAATCTGCAATCAGCGAGAGCCTCTGTAGTTTTATACACACAGTCCATAGTGAAAAACTATATATACAAATATTTCTATTTGATTCCTCCTTTTATTGATTTACTTTATATAAGATAGTTTCACTGTCATTTTTATCTCTTTTGTTTCTTTTTGCATGTCAGACGATTTAACTCTGCTGGTGTTGCTGCTGCAAAAAAGTCCGAGACCGCGACACCAGCTGCTGTTGTAGTCAAGAATTCATCTGTGAGCTGTGATGCTGATATCTGTTAAGTCTGACACTGGCTGTGAATACACGGTCACATAAACAGACATGATGTTTTGTTTTCAACTGTGGAATATGAATATTGCACAATTCTTTGTAGACCAATGTTTTTGAGATATTCACACATACATGCTTCTTCTGAACAATGACTTCAACCAATCAAACTAACAGTTATTAATATTACTGAACAAATATTGTTCCAAATGAATTTTTACATTTAAAAAGTTGTTTGTTTAACCTGTGAAACAAAAAAACTAAGAATAAAACATCTGTGAATCCAGCTTTTGGTTTTTCTTTCTCTTATCAGCACTTAAGGTTTAAGTGACGTCTCACTTAGTGTCTGTAGCCAAAAATCACATCTGAACAAAGACGATGCTGAACATTTCATTCATAGTTTCACTTTCTTTCAGCCTGAAGCTGCCTCACCCTCAGCTGAATCTGAAGCTCCTGTCAGAGGTGGAGTTTGGCAACTAGTCCATGTCATGATGGACAGATGGCATGTACACAGGCTGGCCAGACGATGCAATTCTTAGTGACATCTGTACCTTTGGATGAAAGCTCCAAGTTTGTTCCATCTGTGTCTAAGATCTTGTGAATTATTCTTGTGATAGGGCGAATCTCTTCTCTTCATCTTCGTCTGACTCCTGAAATCAATAGTAACAGTACTCTCTGTCTGAGCTCTCTATCTCTAAATCATCAGTTTTCTCCTTCTTTTACTGTCCCAGAAAATCTCCCATTCACTCTCATTCCCACAGATCCACTGTGGTTCTTCTTCTTGCTTCTTCTATCTCTTCTGTTTTGTTCTGAAATCTCATGTTGCTGTAGCCACTTGTACTTTTTCTTTTTCTGGGATTCTTTGCACCTCACTGTAGTCTCTGACGACTGATGAGTGATGGGTCTTTCTCCATTCTACCACTGGCAGCATGTCCACTAAAGATAATGCTCCTGATGATAGAGTGCTAAAATTGTGTAACTTCAGTTCGCTGACAAAGCTGAATATAAACGTGGAGCCATAGATGTGGCCTCTACAGATGCTGGTCTGGCTTCAGTCACCTTGAGACTCTGACTTTGTGTTGGATGATGCTGCCTCTTCCTTTTAATCATCGTTTGACACACTGTTGTTATTATCAGCAGAAGATCTCTCTTATTATCAGCTTTCCTTGGACCCCAAATTTTTCCTTCCTCCTTCTTTCCATGCACAACCTGCCTCATTATGTTCCACTGACTGTAGGAAACATCACAGGTTCTTCATGCTATTTACAGCAGTTGAGATTATTTATTTATTATTGATTATGTTTTACATTTTTATGCTGATAGAGAGATTTTTTTTTAAACTAACTTGGAAAAATACCAGTTTTAAAGAATATCTGCAGCATCACATTAATGTAAGTGTGCCTTCACTTTAGTCATAAAACCTTTTCATAGTTCTAAAGTATTAAAGGTGTTTGTCTCAAACTGACCTGTGACCAGCTCCACTCAGTGTGAGCCGTTTACTGTTTCTCTTCATTTATTGGTTGGATCTGCACAGGGACTACAGATGAGGCCAAATCTGATATTTTTACTAGAGATGGACCGATCCGATATTACGTATCGGTATCGGTCCGATACTGACCTAAATTACTGGATCGGATATTGGAGAAAAATAAAAAATGTAATCCGATCCATTAAATATCACGAAAGCACCTCACAAAACTTGCAACACGCCGTAACTCACCTCAGAACGTTAGCACGTCGGAGCATAGCATGTGGAGCTTCGCTAGCAACCCGGCATTTCATCTCCGACAAAGTTATCCCGAGAGAAGTAAAGCAAGTGTGTAAGTCCATCTCTGAATGTTTGTAAAGCATTCCTGCGTTAAGCTTAACGAGCGACTGCCTCTCGCTCTCCTGCTGCTACTTCAATCATGAAACTGCTTAACGATCAGCTGATCGGCTTTTCTGTCGCGACTCCGTCTCTCTTGTTTGCTTTTGGCCCACTTTGCACCAGAAAGAGGAAACCAGCGGCTGAACAACAGCAGCACGTTTAAGCTTGATCAGCTGTTGTTAGAATTTATTTAATATTACTTTCTACTCGAGGATCTTTTTCTACGTAGCTGACGCTGGTAACTGTGCAGGGGCGGATCCAGCAAAGTTTAGCCAGGGGGGGCCGATAGGGCATTAACAGGGAAAAGGGGGCACAAAGACATACTTTTCTTTCTTATTCTCATTTAAAATGTCTCGCTTTTAATTATTTAATATTTATCTGAATCTTACACCCAAAGTTTTAATCTGATGTAAAATGTATAGAAGTCCATTGTTAGAGTTTGTATTGTTGATTGTCATTTATGCTTAGAAATATTTACTTATATATGCTTAGAGTTTATAATTAGTTGTAGATTGGTAGAGGTTTTGATCCTTGATAGTCTGCAAACTTTGTGTGTATTAGACAGCACTTTGGGAGCATGAGAGGTCATACCGTGTCTTATTGTTTTACGGCAGGATCAACGTAGTTGCGTCTGTTCTAGTCTAAGTGTTCTTTGTTTAGATGAACTGCAGGACTTCCTCACCGTGTTATCTAGGATGAACCATCTAGGGTGAGGGGGAGGCTACCCTCTTCCTGACCAAGGATGTTTGACCCTTTGATCAGCAGTCCACACACACACACACACACACACACACACACACACACACACACACACACACACACACACACACACACAGGCAAGGTACTCTTTGTGTTTATGTAAGACGTCATATGTTAATGAACCTATGCATATTCATGTAACCTCAATAAAAGGACAGTGTACGGGAGGACGGACGAGAGCAACTGGGGTCAAGCGAAGGAACGGTGCCTGTCCGGTTCTCTCCCGTGCACGAGAAACATGAAGAAGCTTGCCTACTTGTGTCTTGCTTTGCAGTGTAATTATATTGTCTTCAACGTTCCAGCGGATGGGTTCAAGCTACAAACCTATCATTAATTGGTCCTTCGAGAGCCGGAGCCCTGGAATCGGCATTCACCGAGGGGAGGAGGGACACGCTGAAAGACTGACGTCAGCCAGGAAGTTCCTGTGGATTCGCTGTCTGTCTTTTCTCCTCGATGAATGGCGATCGGCGGGATTCGATGCTGATATTACACGCAATGAGCAACACCAAGTAAGTTTAAAGAGCCCGACTCTATAACCGTGTGGTTGTGCAGTCTCCGCCACTTTGTGAGGCGTTGAGAAGTTCGCTACTTTGTGGAGCGATAAGTGAGTTTTTCGCTGCTTTGTGGAGCGATACCCGGGTTCCTTGCTACTTTGTGGAGCAAGAGGTTCCTCGCTGCTTTGTGGAGCGAGAGGTGTTCCTCGCTGCTTTGTGGAGCGAGAGGTGAGTTCTCCGCCGCTTTGTGGGGCGTTGAGAGGTTCCGCGGGGTCCAGATTGTGCTGGACAGTAGGCCTATTTTGTGTTATTGTTATTTTCGTCCTCGTTGTTGTTGTGTGTGCGGAGCAGACCGCGTGGTGTGTGACGTCAGCAGCTGTTGTTGTTATCATGGGTTTCCTAAGCAGCCAGGAGTGTGTGGAAAAGGCCAGCCCACATCAGCAGCTGTGCTCTGGTGGGTGGCTTTCCCCCCACCCCTTCCTGACACGAAATGTTAACAGCCTGTGTGCCAAACCATTGAGGTGGATAGTTGTTAAAAGTAATCTACATTAAGCTTGTGGTTACTTAAATTCAGTACAATGACATGTGAGGTGAAGTGATATAGGTAAATATTTAAACTAATGAAGTGCATAGAGGCACTTGACCTGTGTGAAAGACTGTCGTCTTGTTATGAGCCATTGTTGAAATATGGAGCACACCTGTGAAAACGACTAATATGCTCAACCCTGTATGAAACATCTAAAAATACATGTTGGAGAAGCTGTGTTGAATATGTAAGTGTAAGACTTTGCCACTGTGGGCGGAGCATGCAACTACTGTGTGATGTCGTGTTGCAGTTTTGTTTTTGTTTTTTGAGCTGATGAGCAAGTTACACATTATCAGATCAAGAGCTGTCTGAGAGTTGCTCAAAGAGAGGGGAAACAGAGTGTGCAGCGTTTCCATGAGCAGTTTTTCTGCACCTTGACTCGTGTGTGTGTAGCATCAGCATCATGTTTCTGTTTATTTGTTTTGTTGGATTAAAAATAATTAAATAAACTGGTGATCATATTTACGGATCACCATGCCACATATCTCCAGCCATATGGTTTATTTATGCGGATGAAAAAGTGAGTGTGAATGTGTCTGACATCACAGTGTTTTTGTGCACTGCGCAACAGTAATTGCCTTTGATTGTGAGTGAGAGCGGTGATTCTGCAGGTCACCAGCTATTGTAACGAAAAAAAAAAAGAGACAAAAATTACATTGTAGACGAAGAAAAATAATCATGGGAAAAAGGTTTCGTGTTGATCAGCCGAAAAACAACTACAATGTCATTTTATGCTTTTAAGAAAGGATTGTTCACACAAACACACACACAGAGAGAGAGATGTGTGTTGATTAAGCAGCGATGATAATAATGAACATGTCTTAGTTTGTCACTTTCAGGTGAAAAGCAGACCTGAATCAATTTTCCACATGCAGCAGTCGGAAGAAAGTTATAGTTTAACATCATTGGAAACATGCAGGCCAAGTTTCTGGCTGACTTATTTACAGTGCCATGTGTTTCTCAACCTCACAAGCGAGCTCACTCTTCGCTGAAGAGAAGGAATGCAGCTCCAAAGCAATAACATGATAAAGAGACAGCAGCAAGTCCTGAGCACAAAAAGTCCCAGCAAAGCAGCAGTAATGTGGACAAACAGCAGCAGTAGAAGAAAGCAAACCCATCTTCCTGTCTGATTGGATGAATTCCACGGAGGGGCGAGCAAGATGGCGGTGGCAGCATGTTGAAATGCTCAGAAAGGACTGAGTGACTCGGGCTAGCCACATGCGGCTAGCATGCTGGCTAGCGACATGAAAGAAATGGACCCTTCATGATGCGTTCAATGTGCCAGCGCTGTGGTGGGAAAGGCTCCATCATAAACACGCCCTGTGCAGAGGTTCAGGCCAAGAAGAAGAAGACAATGACTTCCAAGCCCAAGAAGGTCGGCCTCAGCGTGGGCGAGCTGATTGTGAAAGCCGTGGCCGCTTCCAAGGAGCGCAACGGCCTGTCCGTGGCCGCTCTCAAGAAGGCTCTGGCTGCCGGAGGCTACGATGTGGACAAGAACAAGGCCCGTGTCAAGACCGCCATCAAGAGCCTGGTGGCGAAGGGCACTCTGGTGCAGACCAAGGGCACCGGGGCCTCCGGATCCTTCAAGATGAACAAGGCTACTGAGAGCAAAGCCAAGAAGCCCGCCGCGGCCAAAGCCAAGAAACCGGCAGCAGCTGCTAAGAAGTCGCTCAAGAAGGCAGCGGCAGCACTTCAGACACTAGCACAAAGTCAACCGCATCAGAGGAGGGACAGGACAAAGCTGAAGGAGAAACTGCCTGCTATTGGACTATTGAAGTGGCAGAGAACAATAGTGAGAGTGGTGAGAACACAAATTTTGTTATTAAATGTGGGAAATCAAAATTTGGGTTAGCAAACCTGGGGAAAAAGAAAACTGACTGCTTAAGTTGGAAAATTGTGAAGGAGTCTGAAACATATACAAACATATACAAAATCACACACACAACCAGAACATGCATTAACCCTACTAACACAAACACAAGAGAGCTTATGAAGATTAGACAACATCTTAAGCATGTGAGTCTGTTTATCATCTTGTCCAAGTCACCTCGTGTGATGCAAAGACCAGTGGACTCATAGCACATTGGTTAAAAAATGATCAAATAATAGCAGAGAAGTGTGTAGGAAAGGCAGCTTTAAGAACATGCTCTGCTGGATATGCAGCTCCACAGACATGCATTAAACCTGCCTAATAACACAAACACATGTAATGAAAATTAGCTTGTTATCTTTCATCAGTGTTAAAATAGTGTCAATTTAGCAGACACTTGTCATCAAATACTGAATTTATACAATGCAAAAAATTGACTCTCTAGGTTGCAGGACAACAGTTTAAACTTTTGTGGGAAAAAAAATCCTGGTTTGACCAACCAGTGATCAGACAATAAATTTAGTTGTTGATATAGTAAATTGGGAGAAGCTTCCTGCTTGATTGATGCAGCAAGTAATTTACTGTATGAGGGAAATTGTCTTTAGTGATACTATTTTGAACATGCTTTTCTGTTGTCCTGTCAACTTAGTGGGTTAATAGTCGATATGCAAATTATTTGATTGGTTTTTAGATTAATGAAAGGTGACTGAATTCTAGCACGGGTGAATGGGATGTGTTGGAGTTTGTTAGAGTGGAGACTCTAAAACACTGAGTTTCCTGTTTTGATGTGCGAGTGAATCCTGTATTTAGATACACAACTCTGAATACGTCAGAACAAACTCTTTTGTGAAGTGCATGACAGCATGTCACATGTTTTATGATGAAGGAAAAAGGAAAATTGAATAAAATAGATCTGTGGCCTAAATGAGTGAAGAGCACAGACCTGGTGATTAAACTCATAAGTTAAAGAAGACATTAGGGTTATGTTGTGTGTTGTGCAGCTGATGGTTGGTTTGGAGTGAATCTAGCTGATGATTCTTCTCCTGTTGTGAAGTTGATGAGGAGTTTGTGTCATGACTTAACAAGGCCTTTTTATTTTGATACTTTCACAGTGCACTGAGAGTTTGGTTTGATAATCTTTGTTATTTGTTATTTTTATTTTTTGAACAGGCACTGATTTTGTTTGTTTATTTTTTCTTTAAGCAGATCTGCACGTCAGGAATTAAAAGTGCTATACGACCTGTCGATAAAACCGTTACCAGTGAGTTCTCCACATTAAAATGGGCTCTGGAGAAGGCCACTTATTGGGACAATATTAAATAAAAGTCCCGGCCTAAAAAGGATACAGCGATGTAATCCCATCTAAAGTTCTTTTTCTTTTTGAGATGACGTCATTTTGCTGAGAGTGGAAACTAAATGCGACAATCGATTCCACTATCAGCAAAGAAAGAAAGAATGAATGTATGAATGAATGAGTGAAAGAGAAAACAAACTGACTGACTGGTAAAAGCTGACAGGACATGACCACGACTCAAGGTTAACCCCCACCTAGACAGGACACAAGGGTGGATGAATTTATGTGTTTTTTGTTACAGGAGCAGAAAGATGACAGCAACATTCGAGGTTGCATAATGGTTTAACCTTTTAAATGCCATTTTCTGTGTCTGTGCATTTATCAGGTGTGTTATTCATAGGCTTGTGTTGCTCACAGAGATAACTGTGACAAAGTATGCATACGCCTGCGCAAGCGCTAATATTTGCATTTTCTTTTCTTACGGCATGCCAGTTCTTCATTTGAATTGATGATGCGATTTATACCAGGACAACTGGTTGATGTTTTTTCCTACTACAGGATTTCTGGGTTTATGTGTGGGGAAAACTGTGTTTACAGGTTATGAGTGGTGATGCTGTTGCATTGTGTTGATGGGAAAATGTGAAGGTTACTTTGATAATGTAAATAACATGTGTGAAATTTCCTGTGTTGAGAACTGGTGCTACTTCTTTCCACAGCTAGGGATGGCTAACTTTATGGTGTTTTTATGGCACCTCTGGAATGTGGATGGCCGACGCCTGCCCACCAGGATAATCAATGTGTGCTGCTAATGTTTGTTTTTTGAGACTGCATGTACAAGATTCAGCAGAAGCGGACAAGTGACATGAAACAAACAAATAAGAGATGCGGTGTTATGGAATAGTTAATATGGGCTCATTTGCTGGCCACTCTTGAGCCCATAAATAATATATGAGTGGAGTGACTTTGCTTAAGAGCAGTCACTGATTACATTAATGTTGCCTGAGTACATGGGATGATCCATGTCTGAGGCGACTTGTGAAAATAATTGTAGTTTACTGATTTGAGAAAACCTGCACATGACACTTGTCTTGCTGATGTTGAATGCTTCTTGTTCGTATGATACAATTGTTTACAGGTATGAAGTTTGATTTTACTTCCAGATCTTGCTTTCCAGGCCATGATGGTGTGTATGCAGGCTCCTGGGAGAGCCAGGTGTTAAGCAAATTTAGTTATGCAAAACACACTAACATTTTTATTGCAGGATTATAGGTCCAGGGTGGTGCTGCTCCAGGGGAGGAGATGCCCTGATGTTGCCTGGGATATGATCTAGCTAATCTTTTTCTTTAAGACAGGAATCCAGGTTTGGTGAGTTGACGTATGGGTGTGTCCATGCGTCAAGAGGAGGGGTCCAAGGATTAACATTAAACAATGTTTTTTATTATTGTTGCAGTGATTTGTGTGATTAGCCGTTTTATTTACAAATATTAAATCTATGCAAGTGGTGCATCCATGTTCAGATGAGGCTTTGATGGCCTATAAGTGAAGTTCACTGAACTAAAGAATGTGGTTTGATGATTGTTGACATGCTCTCCAAATAGAAGTCTTTCTGAAATACAGGTGCAGCAGTGAGAAGCAGAAACATTCCAGGCATAGCCCAGGCAGTGGTTGAGGTCAAAGGTCAAGCTGGTTGGGGCCCATCATGAGATCAGACCTTGGAGCCACAGCAAGGACCATTTTAACTGCCTGCAAAATAGCGAGAGACCCTCCTGGATTTATCAGAGCCACTGCAAGAGGTCGAGGTCCCAGGAAACCCCGGCACCCTCAAAACAGCACAATAGAGAAATCTCACACTTGGTTGTTTCAGTGGTGAGGGGGGAGTGCTGATTGAGCCCCCGTAGGTTAAGCTCGCACTTCAACCTCCAGCCTCTGATCAACTCTAGGGCAACCAAGTGCGAGGCGTGACGGACCTGTGTGCGACCAGGACCCTCTTGGTTACCTTGACTACGACGCTCATCCAGCTGGTGCCGGAAACAGCTGAACCAGGAGGAAGGCAGAGGAGAAGGACACATGACAACTCTCACCTAAGAGAGACCGATCCAGCAGGCCCAAAATCAGGACTATGCATGACGAGAAGGAGTGCCTGAGAGGATCGTCCACAGGTTGGGAGCTGAGGCCAGGAGAGAGGCTTCAGGAGGATCAGAGATCATCTTCGGCACAGCAGAAATCACACAGAGAGCTGTGCTACTAAGCTTCCAGAAGATCAAGAGGAGACTTCCCACAGCAAGATTTTAAATAAAATGAAAGATTCAATATTGACGCTGAGAAAGACAATTAAGGTGTACGACGTGCCCTGCCTTAAATCTTCAGCAGCATTGGGACATGAAAACTCGAGGGATGAGGGGAGCGTGCCAAGCTCCATCGACAGCGCAGAAGGAGTTCGATGATGACATTATGATTCTGTGAAAAGCACAGGAACCAGAAGCTATGGTGGTGATAACAGCAGTTTCCTATGAACATCACCTAACGCTGTGCCACTGTACTGTGCATACGATGACACTCTGAAGGCTGCTGGGATCACAACAGCAGTAAGATGACGGAACCCAGCACCCTTTCCACAGAGAGGTTTTTCTGCAGAGCGTGGACAATGGCAGAGTCATAAATATCCCCCTCACAAGACGAAGGTCTGAAGTCAGGTGATGGGGGCTGGTAAGAGGCCATAAAACTAGAGTGCTGAGAAGTCTGCAGCTTGGAAGTAGCTGAGACCCATGTTGACGAACAACAAAACCAGCTGGTATGTTTGAATGTTTATTCTACATACATTTGGACTCTGGTCCTGTG
Organism: Simochromis diagramma; assembly: GCF_900408965.1. Taxonomy (NCBI): domain Eukaryota; kingdom Metazoa; phylum Chordata; class Actinopteri; order Cichliformes; family Cichlidae; genus Simochromis; species Simochromis diagramma. The sequence continues at coordinate 188,317 of NW_024386897.1, read as the reverse complement.
GACAATGAAACAACTGGAAGAGACATTATGACGCCCTGCAGAGCTTAAACCACTCTGCAGAGAGACATGTGATGTGCACACCCGGAGGAAGCATTACCAAGCTGAGATGTTTTTGAAAATGATGCAGTTGCCATTGGATGAGATCAATGAAGAATGGGATAACTGCTAATACATTTGTTAAACTGTGTATCTTTACAGTGCTTTAGGGTGATTTGACATATGCTGAGTATGAAAATGTTTGCATTGAAACTGTCAGACATGAGGTATTCATACCTGGGAACTTTTCTAGCATAAAGGTCAATAAAGGGGGGAATGTTAGAGTTTGTATTTTTGATTGTCATTTATGCTTAGAAATATTTACTTATATATGCTTAGAGTTTATAATTAGTTGTAGATTGGTAGAGGTTTTGATCCTTGATAGTCTGCAAACTTTGTGTGTATTAGACAGCACTTTGGGAGCATGAGAGGTCATACCGTATCTTATTGTTTTACGGCAGGATCAACGTAGTTGCGTCTGTTCTAGTCTAAGTGTTCTTTGTTTAGATGAACTGCAGGACTTCCTCACCGTGTTATCTAGGATGAACCATCTAGGGTGAGGGGGAGGCTACCCTCTTCCTGACCAAGGATGTTTGACCCTTTGATCAGCAGTCCACACACACACACACACACACACACACACACACACACACACACACACACACACACACACACACACAGGCAAGGTACTCTTTGTGTTTATGTAAGACGTCATATGTTAATGAACCTATGCATATTCATGTAACCTCAATAAAAGGACAGTGTACGGGAGGACGGACGAGAGCAACTGGGGTCAAGCGAAGGAACGGTGCCTGTCCGGTTCTCTCCCGTGCACGAGAAACATGAAGAAGCTTGCCTACTTGTGTCTTGCTTTGCAGTGTAATTATATTGTCTTCAACGTTCCAGCGGATGGGTTCAAGCTACAAACCTATCATCCATTACTGCATATAGTAACTGTTAAGTCTAATATACCTAGTAAGCTATAGTACTTTTTCCTTTGGGAAGGTACCATCTGTGCAGTCTGCAATTTTGTTGAAGAAAGATGTTGAATCTATTTAATATTTCTTGAAAAAGAATTGATTTCTGTGCATTTTTTTTCACACTGCATCAAATTAAGGTTGATTACGTCGATTAAGCATCATGAGGTGGAGCGTGAGGGGTGGTTCCCTATTTTTTATTTATTTATTTTTGTTGTTGCTGGGAGTTGGAACCCTATTAGTTAGGTTGCTTAATATTTATGCTAAGTACTCTTTAAAATACCAGAATAGGGAGGATGGTGTAGGTTTAAGTTTATCAGATTGATCAGTATTGCTGAACTATGAAATTTTTTTTTTGCATACAGGTATAACAGAATAGCTTTAGTGTAGTTGTTGTTTTAAACTTGAGTATGAACTTATACAAAATGCAGCAAGATATTTAAAAAACAGTTTTGTTGATTAAAAAACACTGTATCGGATTCATATCGGTATCGGCAGATATCCAAATTTATGATATCGGTATCGGTATCGGACATAAAAAAGTGGTATCGTGCCATCTCTAATTTTTACATTTTTGTAATTTTATAAACTGTGAAATAAAAACTTGATAAGATTTCATTTGATCAGTGTTGTTCTTCTTCTTCTGTGGTTTTTCTGGTGCTTCTGATGTGTTTGAGGCTGAATGTGGGCTTCAGGAAAGTTCGATGTAAGACTTTTTTAAACTTCATAACGTCACAGAGAATTAAAATTAGGACCAATTTAAAAAGTTTGACAGAAACTTTGGCATGTATGTCTACGCTTTGTTTCTGTCCTTTGGTTCACTAAATGCCTCAGAGCCTGCAGAAACAACATTAAAATGTGAATTTGTTTGCACACAGACAAAAACATCTTCCTCCTCTACACCGATTTAACAAGATAAATTGGATTAGAACTTAGAGTCCACTTCAGGAGTGACGGCTGCCACAGTGTCCTGCTTACCTGACCTCTGCTGGATTGTTGGTTCAGGCCACATAACACCAGGTTATCATGTCAGATCTTTATTTCACATGAACCCACAGAGACTTTAAATCAGCAGGAATCCAGATGAAGCCCTGAAACAGCAACATGACCTCAATGATGGGCAGCTAACTTGGTGTTGAGGAGTTTGCCTCAGGGCTCCTCTGCTCAGACGACAGCATGCTGTCTCCAAACCAGGACAAAACATAGAAACCTGTCTGTGGCTGTGTATCCAGCACTGGGCCACAGTATGTATGTAGTATGTGGGCAGGGTGAAATGTACCGTGGTACTCCTTTTCCCACTCCACAGGTTATCAGTTATGTTGGAGTTTCTCCACCTCAGTATCAGGCTCAGAGCTGCTGAATCCAAACTCCTCTCCTGTCATAAAGGCCACCTGGTGAATAATTCCTCATTTTGAACTTTAAAGATCAGCAAATATCTGAGCTCACAGTTTTCTCCCTCTCTTTTCACACATGCAGTGTTTCAGATATTTATAAATACAATCTTCTGAATATTAACTTCTGCTAAATAGGCTAAAAGTAAAGTGTGATGAAACTAAGTCTCTTTCATTTTAGTAAAAGAACATCAACAAACGTATCTGATAAGAGGAGGAGTGCAGTTTCCTCATACTTTCCATCCTGTTCATCCACTTTTCTGTTAGCCACGCCCCCACAGGTGAACCAGCAAATCACTGCCTCCGTTCTCACAAACGTGTGATCTGTGGCCGGTCGGACTTCATTCCACAGATGTGCTTTAACAAAGTGTGAAGCTGAACTCTGAGCTGTGACAGTGAAGCAGTGTGAGAGTGTCAGTAGATGATCAGCAGAGGAAAGTGAAGCTGCTGTGAGCTGATGTCCTGAAGGGCTTTTAAAGAGTCTCTGAGTTTGACAGGAACATGAAGATGTTTGTGGTGTTTGTGATCCTCCTGCACGGTAAGTACACCTTCCTCTCTCTGCTCTCATCATCAGCTTTTCTTTCATCTCTCTCTCTTTAATGTGTTGAAGTGCAGCAGGAGGAGATTTCCATCAAACACTGGATTCTGATTCAGATCAAACAATACGACTGTTGAAAGTTTCAATAACTACGTACTTCAGCTACAATTTCCATTTTGTATCATGTTTCTGTTTAGCTCTTTGTTCATTAAGTTTAGTTCGTTCACATGTTTGGTTACAGTGTTGTACTGTGCAGTTTCAACCGGAGCTATTACTTCAATTTCTCTTTAACTCTTCACACATTAGCTTTAATTAGCTTCATGAGTCATTTGTAGTCTGCCTACGTCAGTGTAGAAACATTTATACATATGCAAAATAAACTGTGCCCATTAGAAGCAGTTAGACACTGATAAGATTCAACTGGTTCAGACTTAAAACTAAACCTTTATTCTAGTCTTTGTGCACATGGGCAACTGGAGACCTGATGGTTCAACAGTCGATCCTGTTATAGTTCCATAAAATGTTAAATGTAAATTGTCAGTGGACATCTGTGTGTTCACCATGTAATGAAGAGATTTATGTCAGGTCTAAGTGGACCTGAGAGGCAGGATTAGAGGGTTAATGAGGTTCTGTCAGGTTTAACTCTGAGTTCAATGAAATGAAGTGATCCACTTCATACCAGTGTCAGGACTAGAGAGCCTCTATGGTTTTTATATAGAGTCCACACTGACAAATTAAAGATTATTTATTTTTTATATGGAATATAGAGTCTTAATAACAGCGTAATTCCTCCTCGTATGGATTTATTTTGCATAAAATCAGCTTCCTTATTATTTTTCATCGCTTTTGTTACTTGTTTGCTGTTGAAGGATTTAACTCTGCTGGGTCAGAGAGCGCGGTACCAGCTGCAGTCACAGTCGGGCGTCCCTCTGTGAGCTGTGATACTAAAATCTGTTAACTCTGACACTGCGTCTGAATACACGATCACATACACAGACATTCATGATGTTATTGTTATTATTTGTAGACCGATGTTTTTGAGATATTCACACACACATGCATTTTTCAGAAAAATGACTTCAACCAGTCAAACAGTTATTAATGTCCCTTATTGTTCCAAACAAAGTTACAGCAACATTTTTACAGATTAAACTAAAATGATTCTCCTTTATTGACGTTTACCTGCAAACATCAATAATCTAAACTCATTGCTGCCATTAAGTATTCACACATGTAATAGAAGAAAACAACAGCAATAATTATTATTATAATAATAATACATTTAATATTAAATATTTGAAGAATTTAACAAACGCTGAATCCAGTTTTAAAGTATGAACATAGATAAAAAGGTTTCAGTCCCACACGGGTGGGGGTAAATTAAATAAGTTATTTATTTAAGCTGTTAAACCCCCAAACCAAAGAAAAAAACATCTGTGAATCCAACTTTTGGTTTTTCTTTCTCTTATCAGCACGTGAGGTTTAGGTGACATCATGGTTAGTGTGTGTAGCCAAAAATTACATCTGAACAAAGACAATTCTGCTCATTTCATTCATAGTTTCACTTTCAGCTGCACCACCCTCACAGCTGGATTTTGCCTCAGGTCAAAATAATCAAACACGAAGATACAAACATGCTTCTAGTTAATATAGATATATCAATAAAATCTCCACCAGACACCACTCACTGGTTTCTTGACTTTGATTTCTGTGAATCTTCAGTGTTGTCTTTTTGTCTTTTCTTTTGTTCTTTGAGGCAGAACCCACATTACTGCGCCACACACGTTGCATCCACAGCTTTAAGTTATTACACTAGAGTTCATCAATCAGAGTCAACAGTAGAGAAATCTGACTGTGCCTCAGCACAACAAGAATAAAAAGCATTTCAAAAATGCTGCTGATGCACTTTAAATGTCGTCTGAGCAGAGAATCACTTTTGCTTTGCTGTGTAGTGTGGGACAGCACAAAAGCACTGACGACTCTTTTCTTGGTATTTAGAGAATTCAGACAGCTCTGACCCTTCAATCTCACTTCACTCAGTGTAAAACATTTATAACGGATCATTTATTTTCCCATTATACTGCCTGCCCACTGAAAATGGACGTGGATGGTTCATTGACTGCAAGCAGGCTGGTTGACATGTGTGCCAGAATAGGGAAGCAGCAGCGTTCACCAGGAGAAATCTAAAAAACCTGCAGATAGTGGCTTCAGTGACACTGTTCCTATCACTCAGTTTCACTTCAGCTCTTTGTATGTTGGCTGGTAGATGGTACAACAACAGCACAGACAGGAGTGGCCCACAGACTGACCACTGCCTCCATCTGACAACAGAGCTCTCTGCTGGTGTCAGAATCGTTGTACCTTAAATAAAAGTGACACTTTGACTGAACTCCCAGGAGTCAGAGTTCTGTAGATGAAGCACTCCAGTGTTATCCAACGTGAAACGAGGTGTAGTTGCCTCTGTCTGAATGTTATCATGGAAAACGGACTGGTTCTTATATACCACTTTTTAAACCTTTAAGTGCCTCAGTCACTTATTCATACAAGTATGAGTGTTTTCTATCAAACATTTGCACTCCGACAGATCACACATCACAGAGTAACTTGGGGTTAGTATCTTGCCTCCCCAGACTGGAGCAGCCCACAACAAACCAACAACATTCACTTGATTTGTGTTACTTCCAGTTTCCCAGCATGCTCTGGCTGTGGTGGTGGAGGTGAATGAGGGAGAAAGGTCTGTCCTGCTGCCCTGTCTGTACTCAGGTTCTACACCTGAGGACAATCCCACAGTGACGTGGACTTGCAGTGACCTCGATCCCAAATCTGTACACTTACGAAGAGCAGGAGGAGATGATCTTAGAGGACAAAACCAGCGTTACAGAGAACGTACATCAATGAATCGTTACGCCCTAATCACAAAGGACTTCAGCCTCACGCTGAGGAAACCCACAAAGACTGACAGCGGCAACTACACCTGCTCCATCAGCAATGGAAGACAAGAACGGAGACTCAGAGACATCCAGCTGAAGGTCAAAGGTCAGCAAAAACTTCAACAACTGCTGTAATTACTGGTCATAAGTCAGTACTGTATACAAAGTTCAGAGGTCAAACTAAAAAAACTATTTCCATCGTTTTTGTTCATCTTCTGGTCAGAGGCGAGTTCATGTCAGGGAGGTCACCACACACATGTCTGTACATACATTTATAACTGCTAGCTGACTTTTTACACATCACTCAACATGAAACGAAAAGACCCAGAGAGTCGGGCTGGGCCATATCACACCGTTCACGGTAATAACCGTATGATGTTGGGCAATGATAAGAAAACGAAATATCGCGATAGAATATGGGTAAAACGCGCATGCGCAGTGCCTTTGTTTTCATACGCACATGGCGGAAAAAGCATGGCAGAGAATGATAAGGGCGAAAGCGGATCGTTGAATGAAACAGATGAACCAGAACTGGTTTGTAAAAATGCTGCAACTTCAGTGGTGTGGAACTGGTTTAGCTTTCATCCATCAGATACACAACAAAGCACTATTTTTGGTAGAGCATGCTAGCGGGCCGTCGTTATTACCGTGTTTTTTGGAAAATACGGCACATTTAAAATCAATCCTTTGATTTTTCTGAAAGTCGACAGTGCCCCTTATAATCCCGTGTGCCTTATGTATGAATTCTGGTTGTGTTTACTGACCTCGAAACGATTGTATGTACACGGCGCTTGAAAATCTGTTAAATGATTTAGTACGACTTTGCTAAGCTACGAACCCGAACCGCTCGATGGATTGTCGGAGCATTACGGCTATCGTATGGAGGAGCCTCGCGGAGTGATACATACTGTGCTTCAGCATAATATTACCGTATTGTGTGTGTATGACCTGTTTTTAAGTTTTGTGGATATTATACATGGTTATGCTGAGGATATGTCGGCCAGTTTCCACTGGAAATGCCTTTTGGTTAAACTGACAGTGAGGAATTTGCATTTGCACTGCAAATTTTTTATATAACCTTAATGCACATAAAAAACAGCTGCTTGTTTAAGTGAAAATACATTGATGGGTTTTTTGCACTAATGAAGTTGTGGAGTTGTAAAGTATTTTGTCTAGTGTCAATTATATCGTCAGTTATCGCAAATTTTCAAATGTATATCATGATAAATATTTTTGGCCATATCGCCCTGCTTTACCAGAGAATATTATTAATGTTTGGTGGACAGCGTCAGAGGTCAGGATTGTGCTTCAGTTACCATCAGTATTACTATAGTAACCTATAGTTGATACTGTGGTTTCTTGTCCTCTCAGACCAGCAGGTGGATGTGAAGGTGAGGGAAGGGTCACAGTCTGTCATCCTGCCCTGCAAAACAACACCTGACCTGCCTGAGGCCACCAGAGTGGAGTGGACTCGCTCTGACCTCGGACTCATGGTGGTCCATGAGTATTCAAACCAAAGTGGCCAACTTAGGACTCAGGATGAAGTTTACAGAGACCGAACGAAGATGAATGAAGACCTGCTGAGAACTGGAGACCTCAGTCTGACCCTGAAACACCCCACAGAGAGAGACAGTGGAGGATACATCTGCACCATCTACAGGGACAAAGACATCCTGACACAGAAAGTAGTGCTGCAGGTCAAAAGTCAGTGCTGGAGATCTAAGTACAGGTCAGAGGTCAATATTGTGGAAAGAGGTCAGAGATCAGAAGTCACATTTTTTAATGTTTCTCCACAGAACCATTTCCATCCTGGGCCACAGCTGTCCTGGTTCTCCTGGTTCTTCTTGTGGTTTCTGGAGGTCTTCTATTTTATTTCCGGAACTATTTCATGTCAGGTGAGTGTCTCCTACTACACTACCCATAATGCCGATGGTTAGCAGGTGTCCTCTGGTGGCTCCTTGACTGCGGCTCACACAAACTTGTTCCAGAAGCTGAAAGAGTTGAGAGTTACAAACAGCTGATACAGAGAGCTGAAGAGAAACTTCCAGGTTTGTTCCAGAAGTCAGAAAACCTCCTTCAGACTCAGTCATTGATCAGTGAAACAGCTCCACAACATGACTTTACTAAACAGTGTGTGTGCTTCACTGCATTGATCTGACACAGAGGCTGCATGTGGACAAGCTGTTCTTCTTCTGTGGTGGTAAACAGCAGCTGACATGGAAACATGTGCTGACAGTAAATGTTGCAGCAGCTTCAGTAAATGTTCCTCCTTGAGTTGTGCTCAGTCATGTGGTGGAGAGCTTCAGATGTTCAGACACATGAGATCTTCATGGTTTCTGTGCTGATGTGTGTGAGACATGGCCGACTGTGGAGGCTCAGTCTGTCTGTTCTTCTTCATCCAACATGTCTGCAGCAGTTTACAGGACGCTGCAGACGAGTTACCAAAGAACGAGTCAGGAACACATCAGGAACAAACTGAGACACAATCTGACTGAGACCAGAAGACAAGGAGGGACAGGGAGGTCATGTGACCATCACAGCTGCTGCTGATGTCATCATGTTGTGCTTTGTTGTTTTCTCAGATTACAAGGTGTTGGTGGATTCAGGGGTGGAGTCTGTCCAGCTGCCCTGCAAAGCTATAGTCAGATTCCTCCAAGACACTAGAGTGGAGTGGAAGGACAGAGACGACAGGAAGGTCCATGTGTATGAGAATGGACGTGACCAGCGTGGAGAACAGGACCAGTTTTACAGAGGACGAACAGAGATGAAGAGAAACCTGCTGAAATTTGGAAACTTCAGTCTGACCCTGAAACACCCCACAGATGATGACAGCTCCACCTACACCTGCACCATCAGCAGGAAGGGAAACTTGCTGAAGAAGAAACAAGTGGAGCTCCATGTCAGAGGTCTGAACATAGTTTCGTACAATAAACATATTTTATATTTGACACTATTTCCTCTCCATACTTCAGCCTCTTGGCCAGTTTTGGTTCTCAGTGGTTTAGAAAGGCAGAGCTTATTGATCAGCAGCAGACTGGATGAAATAAATCATCATAAAACTGAATGAGCGTTTATCAGCTCACTGATGAATGGTATAGATTATTTTGTATTTCTTTAAGTAGAGCTGCAGAGTTCATGAAAAAATAAATCTTGTCATAGACAAACCTGATTTGATTTGGATGGACTTTATCTCTGCTGCTGATTGGACATAAATAAAACAAAGAAACTGTTTATTTTCAGTGGGGCAGTTGGACATGTTTCAGACTGGAACCTGTCAAACATTTCATTGAAAATATGTCATTTGAACCAGTCAAAAATGCTCAGAGTTGCTTTAGTCTGTACGACTGATGTTGTGTTTGTTGTCCTCTCAGTCCCCCAGGAGGAGGTGGTTTCAGGGGTGGAGTCTGTCAAGCTGCCCTGCAAAACTACCATAAACCTGCCTGAAGTTGCTAAAGTGGAGTGGAAGACCAGATTCAACAGGAAGGTCCACGTGTACGAGAACAGATCTGACCAGCTTCAAGATCAGGACCACCGTTACAGAGACCGAACGAAGATGAATAAAGACCCGCTGAGAACTGGAGACTTCAGTCTGACCCTGAAATACCCCACAGACTGGGACACAGACACCTACACCTGCACCGCCTACAGCAGGGAGGGAAACATCCTGATGAAGAAACAAGTGGAGCTGAAAGTCAAAGGTCAGTACTGTTTTGTGTGTGTGAGCTCCAGACGCCATTGAAACGTGAGAAAGTGTAATAACTCCAGCTGTACATATCTTATCCATTTAACACATTAATTACTCGCCAATGGTTGTATTCATAGTTTATTCATAGTTTAACAGTTCCTCTTAGTATTCAACATCATTTAACATCACAACAACGTAGTGGTCACAGACCTTTAGGTCCTACTGACCAACAACACCTGATGGTAATTAAATGGCCTACCGTAAAAACTGCAACAAAAAGACATATCATAGTGTAAAAACAGAGGCACACAAACATAAATGGCTCCTGATGCCCGGCCCCTTATTGTAAAAGCCACAAGACTTGACAATTCTAATTATAAAGAAAATAAGAAGCTACTAATAAAGTCTATTTTAGACACACAAAATCAAACCAAAGCCATCTGCAGAAGAATCTTTAAAAAAATGATATCTCCAGGTTTTAGATTTTGATCTGCTTCTGTGCTTCAGCTTTCTCTACAACTCTGAAAACCTGCTGCTGCTACAGCTCATGTTGTGTTTGTTGTCCTGTCAGTCTGCCAGGAGGAGTTAAAGGAGGGGGTGGAGTCTGTCAAGCTGCCCTTCAAAACCTCAGAAAACCTGCCTGAAGATGCTGAAGTGGTGTGGAGGGACAGCAATGACAGGAAGGTCCACGTGTATCAGAACGGCTCTGACCAGCCTGGAGAACAGCACCAGCTTTACAGAGACCGAACGAAGATGAACGAAGACCCGCTGAAAACTGGAGACCTCAGTCTGACCCTGAAACACCCCACAGATGGAGACAAAGGAGGATACAGCTGTAGAGTCTACGGGGAGATCCAGAGATACAAAAGAGTGCTGCTCAGAGTCAAAGGTTTGTGTGGTTTCCATGTGGTGGGGTGCGAGGCAAATACTGATGTATATAGTGAAATCCACGTCATCAAGAACTGTGAAGAACAGCTTGCTCTAAACTGGAACAAATTATAGAGAAATGGACCAACAGTGAAGTCCAAGCTTTGTTAGAGGTCCAGGCCTGCGCACACACACACAGTGTAAACACAGTGAAACTACAGAGTACTGTGAGGAGGTACAAAAGCTCCTCCTTCTGTTCTACTCAGAAACCCACTGCTGCTGTCTGTACAGCTCATCTTTTGTTTGTCGTCCCCTCAGACTGTCAGGTGGAGAAGGGTGAGGGGGCGGAGTCTGTCCAGCTGCCATTTAAAACAACAGCAAACCTGCCTGGAGATACCAAGGTGCAGTGGAAGGTCAGTGGTGATAAAATGGTCCATGTGTATGAGAACGGCTCTGACCAGCCTCACAAACAGCACCAGGATTACAAAGACCGAACAAAGATGAATGAAGACCTGCTAAAAACTGGAGACCTCAGTCTGACCCTGAAACAGCCCACAGAGAGAGACAGTGGAGAATACAGATGTGAAGTCGACGGGGAGGTCAAGAGAAACAAAACAGTGCACCTCAAAGTCAAAGGTTTGCTTGTGTCTCTGTGTGTACATGTTTTGACATCTTTGTGAGGACACAAACCTGGCATGCTACAATACTTGTGGAGTCTAACGGTGACTTGTGGGGACAAAATGCCCATTTCGATGAGTTCGAAGCCATTTTTGAGTCTCAAATTGTGGTTTAAGTGTCAGTGTAGCGGCAATCTTCAGTCCTTCGTTTCCGCTTCTGCAGGAGATAAAGTTTCTGACTCGTGCTTTTCTAACATAGTTTGTATGCCACTGAAACTGAAAACTGCAAAACAAATATCTCCAGTTCGACCCCAGTTTGTATTTTCCTGATATTATACCAAAAACAACTATAAACAGCAACGGTTAGAAAACTGTTGCTCCTGATTACTTGTCTAACCTTTCATCAACACGTGGCAGCTCAATACGACCACTTTTACGACACCTACCAACACTTTAAAACCACCCAACAGATGAACAAATCAGAACAAATTTACAGAGCATAATATATCAGATTACAACATAAAATAACCAAGATTAAAATTAGAAACAGTGGTTAGGTTTAGGGTTAGGACTTCATTTTTGATTTTTAGGGTAACCCCTTAGCAGTCGGACGTACCGCCCACGGTACGTCCGACTCCTAACCCTTTTAGGCAAAATTTGTAGGACTGCTAAGGGGGTAAGCAGCTTGGGAAAGCATTATGTCAATGGCATGTCCCCACAAGGATGTAAATACATACAAACGTGTGCGTTTGTTTTTGTGCGTGTGTCTGACTGTGTTGTGTCTCCTCTGCAGGGAGAGTTCGGATCAAACAGGACAGGAAGGTCCATGTATATGAGAGCGGCTCTGACCAGCCTGAAGAACAGGACCAGATTTACAAAGACCGAATGGAGATGAAGGAAGACCTGCTAAAAACTGGAGACCTCAGTCTGACCCTGAAACAGCCCACAGAGAGAGACAGTGGAGAGTATACTTGTATAGTCAACAGCAGCAGTATCATCCAATACAAAATGATCCCGCTGAAAGTCAAAGGTATCTGTCTGTCTCTGTCTTCATGTTCATATTTAAAGATTCAAGATGCAAGATTCTTTAGTTGTCATGTGCATCGTTATACAAGTGCAACACACAGTGAAATGTGTCCTGAGAAGCTGCTCGACTGTGCAACAAAACAAGAAAGAGAACATTATATACAGTGAGTGAATATGTACAAAGAGGACATTATGTGCAGTAAGTGAGTGAATTATATACATTATATAAATAAAATAAAACAATCTGTAAATTTACAGTTTGAATCTCAGAATGTACTTTGCATGAGTGATGTGTTAAAGTGTCCTGTGCCGTAGTGAAGCCAGAAGGATTGATTGTTAATTTATTTCAAACATGTAAACAATATACAGGTACATCTAGAAAAGAAAATAAGAGAGAAAAAAATACTAGATCAGACATGATATCAGAATGTGGTAACAATAAGTCCTGTCTCAGTCACGTATGGTGGGGGGCATGTCCTGATTTACCACACAGATGGCCTCAGGATGGAAGCTGCTCTTGAGTTTCTCTGTTTTTGCGCACACGGTGCAGAACCTTCTGCCTGATTGCAGTAATTGGAACAGTTTTTTTCTGGGATGTGACAGGTCCTTCAATAGCTGAGCTATTGTCCAGCACCTACTGGTGTAGATGTCCTGTTGGGAGGGGAGAGCAGCCTTGCAGCAGCGTTCTGCTGTACAGATCACTCTCTGAAGAGCTTTTAGGTCCTTAACATAGCTGTTCCCATACCAGGATGCGATGTTCTGTGTGAGGATGCTCTCCACAGCGCCTATATAGAAAGGCCCGAGGATCACTGGAGAGACCCCAAACTTCCTCAGTTGTCAGAGATGATATTTGTGTGTGTGTGTGTGTGTGTGTGTGTGTGTGTGTGTGTGTGTGTGTGTGTGTGTGTGTGTGTGTGTTTGTGTGTGTCTCTGACTGTCTTGTGTCTCCTCTGCAGGGAGAGTTCAGGTCCAGGATCAAACAGGGGACATCAGGAACAGAAGCAGCTCCATGGATCCAGCTCCTCTGATGGCTGATCAATCAGTTTGATCTGTGTGTTCTTTGATTATTGATCAGCAGTGTTGGGACTAACGCATTATTAAGTAACGCGTTACAGTAACTACGTTATTATTGTGGTAACGAGCACAGTAACTAGTTATTATGCCAAAATCAGGAACGCGTTAGTCGTTTCTGGGATTTAGATAGGGTCGTTACTCGTTACTTCGTGTGGTGGCTATCGTGGAGCTTCCACAGATTCAATAACATTAGCAAGTGGTGGAGGCCAGCAGGGGGATGAAGGAAAAGGGAGGCAAGAGGAGAGACCCGAAGCAGCCGCTGGTCCGAGAGTGTCAGGTGAACTGAACTTCAGGTAAGAAGTTATGACCTGCAGTCCATCTGGGTCAGATATAAACCAAGTTTAGGTGGAGTTTATTTTCGTTATGTTGACTTTATCGTACTGCGTGCTAGCTAGCATGACGGAGTTTCTATACAGCTGGGTGGTGCTATGAAGTTACTGATGTTGAACTTTATTTTGTTCATACAGTTAGTTATTAGAGTTGCCAACCGTCCCGTAAAAAATGGAATCATCTTGTATTCAGAGAAAATATTACGCGTTTCTTATTGAGGTAAAAAGGAACAGTTTGTCCCGAACTTCAGCTACAATGAAAAAGGCACAAAGCTGGAGTTATTCTGTGTTTACGCTGCACAGCTGCCTCTTCTTCTCTCATTCTCCCCCTCCCTCTCCTGTTTCTACTTCAATCATGAAAACTGATCAATGATCAGCTGATCGGCTTTTCTCTCTTGTTTGTTTATCGCCCACTTTGCGCCAGAAAGAGGAAACCAGCGGATGTCGCGCTAAACAACAGCAGCACGTTTAAGCTTGATCAGCTGTTGTTAGAATTAATTTAATATTAATTTCTAGTATCAGCTGATGTTTGCTGGAGCCACAGCTGTAAACCTGCTGGTCATGATATCAGTTTGGTTATCTGGTGAGAGGGAAACATGAAGATGAAACCAGGAGATGTCCTTACTGGATCATCAGAGCTGTGATGGAGAAACAGGTTTACCTTTTAGGTGACATGAATGAGTTGAAGTTATGAACTGTTTCTGAGAGACAAATAACACCAGGATCCTTTTCTATGTAGCTGACAGCTGGTAACTGTGCAGGGGTGGGTCTAGCAAAGTGTTGCCAGGGGGGCAGGTAGGGCATTAACAGGGAAAGGGGGGCACAAAGAAATACTTTTCTTTCTTATTCTCATTTAAAATGTCTCGCTTTAAAAAAAAATTATTATCTGAGTCTTGCAACAAACAATTGATAGATTGATGCATATATACCATCAGAACAGTGTACATCACTGTCACAGCAGTGTTTGTTTTCATTCAAAGGCTTTATGATTTTTACTATAATGGTGTATCTCTAGTCAAAATGCCCGGGCCAGTTTTCTGTCCCAGTCCAGCTCTGTATGCAGCTCATCTGCAGTCTGGTGTTACCTACATCTTCCTATTGAGAAGGCAGAATTTCCGAGTTCTGAGTACAGTCAAAGCACCACGACTGCAGTTTTTGTGTTGGATGTAAAAAGCGCACATGACACTGTGACGTAGGCTAGAATCATGGCGGCGGTCAATGACGGTCCAGGCGTGGGATTTCTCTCGTGGAAATGTGCACATTATCTTTTCCTTTCTATTCGTAGGTGGCACAGTGCACTGTGGCAAGTAAGCAAGCTAGAAGACTGGCAAAGTTATGGAAGAAACACATTAACAAGAGAATTCTGAGTAAAACCAAAGTTACTTTACCTAGTAACTAGTTACTCTGAAAGTAACGAGTAACTTGAAGTAACTGAGTTACTTTTGATAGAAGTAACTAGTAATGTAACTAAGTTACTAATTTAAATTAACTTACCCAACACTGTTGATCAGTGATGTCAGAGTGGAGTCAGTGTGATGTTGTTGTGTGTTTGAGACTTTTAGTGTCCATGAAGGTCTCTGCTGCCGTAGATCCTCTGAACTGTGACAGAGGTCTCACTCTGGAGGAAACTCTCAGCACTTTCCAGCAGCTCCTCCATCATGGAGGACGTTCCCTCACTGTAACAGGTGGAGGAGAGAGGAGAGGAAGCACAGGTGGATCCTCTGAGGAAGACATTCTGTTAAATGAGAGGAAACACAAAGATATGATTGCTTCGTCTCAGTCCAATCGATCTGTTTTCATGTGTACCTCAGTGTGATTGTTTATGTTTAACTTTTGCATATTGTACAGAGTCGTGTGATCTGCCCCGGCATGACAAATGTAAATAATTTTATTATGAGGCAGGTGTAGTTATCTTATATTTATATTAATCTGTTCAGTGAACAGAATAAAAATGCCCTCTTTGATCTACTGTGGTTCTTCTTCTGTGGTGTTTCTGATGGAGCAGCTGCTCCTGATGTTTGAGGATGAGACCAGAGTTCCTACAGCTTCAGGTCAGAGAGACTGAAGCTCTCCAAGTGCTAATTGGAGATAAACTATTTGAATTTCAGGAACAAGGCCATTCCTCCAATCAAGCATCTTCCAGTTCCTTTCTATATATAATCCCCCAGTTCTACAAGCGGTTCATTCTCATTTTCATGCCCGTCCACCCGTCCTTTTTTCACTTCTTTAACTTTCTCCCTTAGAATTAGTAATTGGGAATCTTCAGGGGCGAGGCCTTCCCCAATCTGCAGCTCACTTCATGTTTAAGCCATTCGCCTTTATGTATTAAAATAATATCAAACCTAAAATGAGGACGTGGGCCCACTGAGTGAAAGTTTTTATCTGGCCAGCTTCAGTAAGAAATACAGATTATTCAAACAAACGTTATTAACCCGATCAAAAAACAGGGAATGTACTTAATGACTTCATCCAAACTTTCATGTAGACTGAACTCAGTTTTTACATTTTTTTTAAACTCTCAGAGTATCAGAGCCCACCACAGCTAAAACAATCAGTCTCACACATCTAAACTCAAATTCACTGGATTAACAATTATAATCCACGAGCTAAACAGTTTGTAAATATAACGTATAAAGAAATAAATAAAGTCAAATTTCTCATCTACTGACATGCTTTTCTTATAATTCAGCAGGTTGTTCCAAAAGTTAGACTAATTACATATTTTTCATCAATATTTAAAATCCTGACCTGTACCTGTTGGTTAGATCTGCTGTAAGTAATATAAGTTTTTCACGTTTAGTTTAAATGTGATACAGTCATTTAAAGAGTAAGGAAAGTTCAGGCACATAGAGCTAAAATAAAAATCATCATCGCTCTTTACATCCAACCTCAGTAGGTGGGGTTATCACCGTGGAGACAGACTTTCTTGTCAAGTTTAACCCTCTTGAGGCAGGCGTTGCCGATTTGCAACAGTTAAAAACTAACAACCTGATTACCCCTCATACATATTTTATGAGGATTTTTTACTCAGTAGTACCACTGCAGGACTTGGTTGTGCATTAGCAACAAAAAGTTTAATTTGAGCCTGAGAGGGTTAAAGTGATATCTGATGTTTTCAATGTCACTGTGAGTAGGAGAGCTTAGAGCACGGTATCTTGTATGTTTTCCTGTGACTGACAGTACAGTCATGCAGTATATATACCAGCAGTACTAAGATTAGAAACAATTACCAGACGTCTCCAGCAGGGGGAGCATGGAGCTGTTAAACTACCACATAGTTTCCTCTCTTCAGTCGTTACATATGAGCTGAGAAACATTTGTGTCTGAGCAGCTTTCATAGTAAAATGTTCATGTTTATGGTAACAAACATGTATCTGTGCTCACATGTTAGAACAAAGGTAAACACTCCCACAGATTTCTGTACTGTCCATGCTGAAGGACATATCCTGGTCAAGAATGAGCCCAAGAATCCTCACAGTGTTACTGCAGGTTGGATACCACATTTATTATATTTGCAGGGACAAGTACAAGAATTTACTCAATTTATCTGAATTTCGAAGAAGAAGATTAGAGGTCATCCAACTCTTTAAGTCTTTAATACAGTAATTTAACTAGTTTGCGTGTATTATCTGACTTCTGTTTTTTTCATTTTATTTTAACAGGGCAAAACCTATACAGGACATGACACACAACAAGAACAAGCTGAAACAGACGGGGCAAAAGACAGATAGTGAGTGGGGTGCAGGGATGTAAGTCAGGTCAAATGAGATGGGATCCTAGATGTATGTCATTTATTATTTAACGGTTTAATTTTAAACAAAAATAAAACATCAATATTTATGAATTTCAGAAAAGCAGAATTAAACTTTCAATAAAAACCTCATTTCATAAAACCATTTTTGCATTCTGCATTCAAAAATTGATTTTCAAAATTGTTTTTAAAAAAACAACAGAAAGAAATCAATAGATACAAAAATTAAGATTTATTACTGACATTTAGAATGGTGATTCCACTCATTTAAAACCCATTTCACCTCCTGTTAGCTCACAGGTTAGCTATGATATTAGATAATGGATTAGCTTTGGGATTAACTATTTGATTTGCTATCTATTTTTAAAATCCCTGTCACGGATGAATGCTGTGTGTGGACAGGAGAGAAAGGCCCAATGTACTCCAGGATACAAAATATAAACTCAAAACCTCAGCTTTATTCCTGACACAATCAAAGAGAAAACTAAACTGTGGAACACTAGAAACAATATGACGGTGTGACACGACACAGAGCAAAGAAAACACAGGGTTTAAATACACAGAAGAGTATTCAGGGAATGGGAGATAGGAGGGAAGCACAGCTAATGAGACAAGGGAAGCAAAACCAGACACACTGCACACAGGACAGGGACTATCAAAATAAAACCTGAAACAATTCACAAGGACAAGTACTTGAGGCTGAGAAACCGACTGAAGGAATGTTACACATGGTACACAAGGAAAATACAGTAACCCAAACTGGAAGCAAGAACAAATATAACATTCAGAAAACCAAAACCACGAATGACCAATAAGCGAACACAAAACGCTGGGTCAGACGTAGGACCATGACAATCCCAAAGCAATGCAAATTAACCACATGCTGCTTTTGATGTGAGGAGCTCTGATTGGTTGGACAGACACAGGCTGGCTGCCACTGCTGTTTGTGCTCATAGCTGCGCCCAGCTAAGAAGAGTGTGATCTTGTACAAAGGCCGTTCAGCCTCGAGATTTACACTCTGACCAGCACGGATATGT
Organism: Simochromis diagramma; assembly: GCF_900408965.1. Classification (NCBI taxonomy): domain Eukaryota; kingdom Metazoa; phylum Chordata; class Actinopteri; order Cichliformes; family Cichlidae; genus Simochromis; species Simochromis diagramma. Next base: position 170,059 of record NW_024386897.1, on the reverse strand, counting down.
GAAGACTGAAGCTAAAGCTGTCCCACACAACTGATGGAAGACTGATGGATGTATTACGCCCCAGCAGTACAAGCTATCTACCCTTTTTAGTAAGCTAATGTGCTCTTCAGTTTGAATAGAGTGATATCGATTGTTTAAATCCTGAATCGAGTTTTAAATATAAACCTATTTTGCCAGAAACACCAGAATCTTAGGTTAAAGCTGATGAAACAATTTCAACAACCACCGAACAGCAAAAACAACAACAGGATTAAAGAGCAGGTAAACAGAAAAATATCGCAAAACTCTTAGCTGTGTCTCTAATCAAACCTGTATAACTTGCTTCACATCAACAGCATCAGGTAATGTTCATGGTTTTCTTCTGTTTTATTTCTGCAGAATATTTTTTAGGTTATCGGCTGTAAAAAGTCAGTCCAGGACAATTTCCTTTATGTTTTTCTGTTTTATCCTCAGCTACTTTGACATAAAGACATCTGCTGTAATGTTTACACCTCTGATGAAGTCTCACAAGTGTCAGCTTTGTTTTATACGCAGATATAAAAATATGGATATGTACAGATAAATGAGCAGAATTATTCTATTTCTGACTGAGTCGAGTCGTGGATTGAATTGAATTGGTACTTTGTGAATCAGAATGGAATCAGTTATAGAAATCAGTGACGATATCAGCCCTGATTAGAACCAGCACTGAGGCCTGTTACATTTATACAGTGTCAGAGCAAACTGCAACCTACAGCCTTTAAACTAGCAATTAAAATGCTGACAGTAAACACATCAGTCCAGATGTTACCACATTACTTTATGACACTTAGAGTTAAAAGAACGGAGACAGGCTGATTAAAATAACAGCTGTCTCAGTTCTCTCATTCCTTATATTATCTCCAGTCTTAGCAGAGGGCAGCGATCACTTAGATTTCTCAATCTAAACAGTGAATGCATTTAAAGCATGAACTGCACACCTAGCCATCAAAAGTTTGGTAAAGCAGCATGAATACTGTAAAGTTTTATCTGAGACCATGTTTGATGATATTACACTCTGACTGTTCTTCTTCATTTTTCAATTAGGTTTAATCAAATGTGGCAACTTTGTCTTGTGCTGTAAGATGAACCCACTGTCTTCATGAGCACACCTTTTTAAAAACACATCCTGTTCAAAGGTGATTTGTACACGGTCAAACTAATAGGAGAAATAAAAATACAAACACATAACGAGTTTGGATGTTGGCAGATCTGTAATTGGTTATGAGAACAAACACTGATGAAAGGGGTCAGTTTCACTTCTATTGAAAGAACCTTCGCTTTCCCTCAGCTTTGGTGAGCATTTAAGCATTAAACTACTCTCCTTAAAAAGTCGATTGAATTTAACGGTTTTCAAACATTTCATCACTCATCTGTGAGACTGAAGAAGTCACTTGGATGAGGGATAAAACAATTTTCCAAGGAAACATCCAGTGGACCTAAGCTTTTGGGCATATCCTTGCCTATAATTTATCCATCAAGAGATTTTTTTATGTATACATTGTTTTTCAGTTATTGTTCATCTTGTTTTTCTTATTATCTCCTATTTCCAGTCTTAGCAGCACCTCTCAGAGTAAACCACTGTAACCTTTCTGCCATTGATCAGACAACAACATCATTGAGCCACGTGGTATTCTTAGGAGATTAAGACCAAAACTGACACAAAAATGAAGACACAAATTAATTGTCGAATTAAAATCTACAACATGTTTAGGAAGGCTTGAAAAAATAGTGATTGACTGCAACAAACCTTAATAACTTTTATTTATTAGTATTTGTTCTCAAGTTTAAAAAAGATACATATGTAAAGCTATGTCAAAGGTTAGCTATGGTATTATTAGATGTGTATGTATACTCCATATATCTTCAGTATTATATGAATCATACGATGAAAAAACACTTACCTCACGTCTTTTCTTATCACAAAACCGATGAATCATCCACTGCCTTTTAGTGGCTGCCAGCCCCGTCCTTAGCATGTTTTATTTCCTGCCACTTCCCGCTGGTCTATCACATTATTGTCTCCCCAGAAACACTCCCCTTGAGATTTTCTTTTTCCTATATTCATTGTGTTTTGTGTGTTTTTGCACAGTTTTTCTATTTGGTGGTGTTTTCCTAAGTTGCAGTCCATTTGGCCTCTCAGGGCCACCCTACTTCTGAAGAAAGAGTCGTTTTAGTTTTTTGAGAGAAAAACTGAATTATAACTTTTACATAATTATTAAAACACCTGACCTTTAATCTTTTGGGTGTGATGCAGCAAGCTTTTCACACCTGGGTTGGGACATTTTATTTGTCTCCTCTCTGCACTCCACGTTTGTGTTCCAGAGGGATTCAATAGGTAGTGATAGGTAGGTAATTACAGTGGTTTGCAAAAGTATTCGGCCCCCTTGAATTTTTCCACATTTTGTCACATTACAGCCACAAACATGAATCATTTTTATTGGAATTCCACATGAAAGACCAACACAAAGTGGTGTACCCGTGAGAAGTGGAACGAAAAGCCACGACAAGGCCGTCCACCTAAACTCACAGGCCAAACAAGGAGAGCGCTGATCAGAAATGCAGCCAAGAGGCCCATGGTGACTCTGGACGAGCTGCAGAGATCTACAGCTCAGGTGGGGGAATCTGTCCACAGGACAACTATTAGTCGTGCACTGCACAAAGTTGGCCTTTATGGAAGAGTGGCAAGAAGAAAGCCATTGTTAACAGCAAACCATAAGAAGTCCCGTTTGCAGTTTGCCACAAGCCATGTGGGGGACACAGCAAACATGTAGAAGAAGATGCTCTGGTCAGATGAGACCAAAATGGAACTTTTTGGCCAAAATGCAAAAAGCTCTGTGTGGAAAACTAACACTGCACATCACTCTGAACACACCATCCTCACTGTCAAATATGGTGGTGGCAGCATCATGCTCTGGGGTGCTTCTCTTCAGCAGGGACAGGGAAGCTGGTCAGAGTTGATGGGAAGATGGATGGAGCCAAATACAGGACAACCTTGGAAGAAAACCTCTTGGAGTCTGCAAAAGACTTGAGACTGGGGCGGAGGTTCACCTTCCAGCAGGACAACGACCCTAAACATAAAGCCAGGGCAACAATGGAGTGGTTTCAAACAAAACATATCCATGTGCTAGAATGGCCCAGTCAAAGTCCAGATCTAAATCCAATCGAGAATCTGTGGCAAGATCTGAAAACTGCCGTTCACAAACGCTGTCCATCTGATCTGACTGAGCTGGAGCTGTTTTGCAAAGAAGAATGGGCAAAGATTTCAGTCTCTAGATGTGCAAAGCTGGTAGAGACAGACCCTAAAAGACTGGCAGCTGTAACTGCAGCAAAAGCTGATTCTACAAAGTATTGACTCAGGGGGCTGAATAATTACGCACACCCCACTTATCAGTTATTTATTTGTAAAAAATGTTTGGAATCATGTATGATTTTCGTTCCACTTCTCACGTGTGCACCACTTTGTGTTGGTCTTTCACATGGAATTCCAATAAAATTGATTCATGTTTGTGGCTGTAATGTGACAAAATGTGGAAAAGTTCAGGGCCGAATACTTTCGCAAGCCACTGTATTTGTGCACACTTCCATCCAGCCTTAATGTGCACAGCACAGTCCAGAAATGGCAAACTATTATTTGTTGTATCTTCCTTGGTAAAAGTTATGTTTCTATCCACCGAGTTGATGTGAGCAGTGAAGGATTCTACTTTTTGGGTTTGGATTTTGATACAGGTATCTCTGGAACACAATCTCGGGATAATCAGGACCCCACAGAGTGCGCTCATAGGTTGCTACTGCTACTGGAAGCAAAGAGTTTTTTTTTTTTTCGTAAATTCTATCATGGGGGACCGGCAAATGCGATAACAACTGCTTTTCCGCTCATCTTTCATCCAGCCATATTTCAAAAAATCCTTGGAGCACAACAAGTTATACTAGCCTGGGCTAGATTAGAATATAGATTAATTTTTATCTGATTTGATAAATGATGGTTAAATTAATTCCCATGGATTATTGTGGTTACCAATGAATACAAAATGTAGTTAAGGTAATTACTTTTTATGACTCAGAGGTTTCTTAAAGTGTGCAGAGAAATCACTGATTACAATAAACATAAAGAAAAAGCTGTCAGGGTATTCAGCCTTTCACATATTTACTCTAAGTTTCCATCCGTGTTTGTTTACATTTCAGATTTAGTGTGTACAGCCAGACATAATGGCAGACTGCCAAAACTGACTACTACTCATAGTTTTACACCTGTTGGCCCACTGTCAGTCACACCCACAACTTCCTAATCCCTGTAGCTTTGTCAGCGGATCACGTCTTGTCCTGTGTCTGTATGAGCTTCGTGCCTTCTTTAAGTGAAATTGTAAAGAGGGATTGAGACCGTGTGAGGGTTTGTGGAGTGCTGTAATGAATGCTGTAGTGCAAGAAGTTCTTTGTTTATGTTGTTTTTTTACTACAAATAATGAATAGAAGATGCAAACAAAAAGAGTGAGAGGGGCAGTGTTAAGGAAAATGTATATCACTAAAAGATTATACTGACTACTAAATACAATTTTCCATTGAAGGCAGGAAAAGTTGAAGGTGGGGCTTTGTGTGTGTTAGGCTGAGGCTGCAGCAGTCACCCTCCAACCAGAGCACTTGGGTGCGAAAACTACGCGTCCTCCTCTTTCCTCAGAAGTGATCGGTGGCCGGCCGGACTTCATTCCACAGATGTGCTTTAACAAATGTGAAGCTGAACCTAGCTGTGACAGTGAAGCAGTGTGAGAGTGTCCGTAGAATGATCAGCAGAGGAAGTGAGCTGCGTGAGCTGAGGGTCCTGAAGGGCTTTTAAAGAGTCTCTGGTTTGACAGGAACATGAAGATGTTTGTGGTGTTTGTGATCCCTCCTGCACGGGAAGTACACCTTCCTCTCTCTGCTCTCATCATCAGCTTTTCTTTCATCTCTCTTCTCTTTAATTGTGTTGAAGTGCAGCAGAGGAGATTCCATCAAACACTGGATTCTGATTCACATCAAACTAACAATCCAAGCTGCTAAATCTGAAGTTGTGTTACAATCACTTGCTCTGTGTGTGTGGTTTTTTGTTTTTTGGGGGTTTTTTTGGCACTGTCCTATGAATGGATCAGATTCCTGGAAGGGTCCAAACTATTGGTTTGTTAGCTTAAGTTTGTATTTTCACTACAACTGGTGGAAGTTTCATTAACTATATATTTCAGCTACAATTTCCATTTTGTATCATGTTTCGGTTTAGCTCTTTGTGCATTAATTTTAGTTCTTTCACAGGTTTGGGTTACAGTGTTGTACTGTGCAGTTCAACAGAATCTATTCTCTTGAGAGCACTGATAGCGGTTTTTACTTCAATGCCTTTTTAACTCTTCACACATTAGCATTAACCACTTTGTGAGATTTCTAATCTGCCTATGTCTGTGACAAATGTTTGAAGCATATGGG